>NW_027488299.1:0-7524 GCF_050908995.1 Andrena cerasifolii | reverse complement strand
TTGTTCAATATCAGTTTTTCGATATAGGTTTTTCAATATCGGTTTTTCAATATCAGTTTTTCAATATCGGTTTTTGAATATCGGTTCTAATATCGGTTTCAATATCGATTTTTCAATATCGGTTTTTCAATATTTGTTTTTCAATATCGGTTCTAATATCGGATTCAATATCGGTTTTTCAATATCGGTTTTTCAATATCAGTTTTTCAATATCGGTTTTTGAATATCGGTTCTAATATCGGTTTCAATATCGATTTTTCAATATCGGTTTTTCAATATTTGTTTTTCAATATCGGTTCTAATATCGGATTCAATATCGTTTTTTCAATATCGGTTTTGCAATATCAGTTATTCGATATAGGTTTTTCAATATCGGTTTTTCAATATCGGTTTTTCAATATCGGTTTTGCAATATCAGTTTCTCAATATCAGTTTTTCGATATCAGTTTTTCAATATTTGTTTTTCAATATCGGTTTTTCAATATCGGTTTTTCAATATCGGTTTTTCAATATCAGTTTTTCAATATTCGTTCTCCAATATCGGTTTTTGAATATCGGTTCTAATATCGGATTTAATATCGGTTTTTCAATATCGGTTTTTCAATAACGGTTTTTCAATATCAGTTTTTCAATATTTGTTCTACAATATCGGTTTTTGAATATCGGTTCTAATATCGGATTCAATATCGGTTTTTCAATATCGGTTTTTCAATATCAGTTTTTAGATATCAGTTTTTCAATATTTGTTTTTCAATATCGGTTTTTCAATATCGGTTCTAATATCGGTTTCAATATCGATTTTTCAATATCAGTTTTTCGATATAGGTTTTTCAATATCGGTTTTTCAATATCGGTTTTTCAATATCAGTTTTTCAATATTTGGTTTTCATTATCGGTATTTGAATGTCGGTTCTATTATCGGATTCAATATCGGTTTTTCAATATCAGTTTTTCAATATTTGTTTTTCAATATCGGTTCTAATATCGGATTCAATATCGTTTTTGCAATATCAGTTATTCGATATAGGTTTTTCAATATCGGTTTTTCAATATCGGTTTTTCAATATCGGTTTTGCAATATCAGTTTCTCAATATCAGTTTTTCGATATCAGTTTTTCAATATTTGTTTTTCAATATCGGTTTTTCAATATCGGTTTTTCAATATCGGTTTTTCAATATCAGTTTTTCAATATTCGTTCTCCAATATCGGTTTTTGAATATCGGTTCTAATATCGGATTTAATATCGGTTTTTCAATATCGGTTTTTCAATATCAGTTTTTCGATATCAGTTTTTCAATATTTGTTTTTCAATATCGGTTTTTTAATATCGGTTCTATTATCGGATTCAATATCGGTTTTTCAATATCGGTTTTTCAATATCAGTTTTTCGATATCAGTTTTTCAATATTTGCTTTACAATATCGGTTTTTCAATATCGGTTTTTCAATATCAGTTTTTCGATATCAGTTTTTCAATATTTGTTTTTCAATATCGGTTTTTCAATATCAGTTTTTCAATATTTGTTTTTCAATATCAGTTTTTCGATATAGGTTTTTCAATATCGGTTTTTCAATATCGGTTTTTCAATATCAGTTTTTCAATATTTGGTTTTCAATATCGGTTTTTGAATATCGGTTCTAATATCGGTTTCAATATCGGTTTTTCAATAGCGGTTTTTCAATATCGGTTTTTCAATATCAGTTTTTTAATATTTGTTCTCCAATATCGGTTTTTGTATATCGGTTCTAATATCGGATTCAATATCAGTTTTTCAATATCAGTTTTTCAATATTCGTTTTTCAATATCGGTTTTTGAATATTTGTTCTCCAATATCGGTTTTTGAATATCGGTTTTTCAATATCGGTTCTAATATCGGATTCAATATCGGTTTTGCAATATCAGTTTTTCCATATAGGTTTTTCAATATCGGTATTTCAATATCGGTTTTTCAATATCGGTTCTAATATCGGATTCAATATCGGTTTTGCAATATCAGTTATTCGATATAGGTTTTTCAATATCGGTTTTTCAATATCAGTTTTTCAATATTTGTTCTACAATATCGGTTTTTGAATATCGGTTCTAATATCGGATTCAATATCGGTTTTTCAATATCGGTTTTTCAATATCAGTTTTTCGATATCAGTTTTTCAATATTTGTTTTTCAATATCGGTTTTTCAATATCGGTTCTTATATCGGTTTCAATATCGATTTTTCAATATCAGTTTGTCGATATATGTTTTTCAATATCGGTTTTTCAATATCGGTTTTTGAATATCGGTTTTTGAATATCGGTTCTAATATCGGATTCAATATCGGTTTTTCAATATCGGTTTTTCAATATCAGTTTTTCAATATCAGTTTTTCAATATTTGTTTTTCAATATCGGTTCTAATATCGGATTCAATATCGTTTTTTCAATATCGGTTTTGCAATATCAGTTATTCGATATAGGTTTTTCAATATCGGTTTTTCAATATCGGTTTTTCAATATCGGTTTTGCAATATCAGTTTCTCAATATCAGTTTTTCGATATCAGTTTTTCAATATTTGTTTTTCAATATCGGTTTTTCAATATCGGTTTTTCAATATCGGTTTTTCAATATCAGTTTTTCAATATTCGTTCTCCAATATCGGTTTTTGAATATCGGTTCTAATATCGGATTTAATATCGGTTTTTCAATATCGGTTTTTCAATATCAGTTTTTCGATATCAGTTTTTCAATATTTGTTTTTCAATATCGGTTTTTCAATATCGGTTCTAATATCGGTTTCAATATCGATTTTTCAATATCAGTTTTTCGATATCAGTTTTTCAATATTTGCTTTACAATATCGGTTTTTCAATATCGGTTCTAATATCGGTTTCAATATCGATTGTTCAATATCAGTTTTTCGATATAGGTTTTTCAATATCGGTTTTTCAATATCGGTTTTTCAATATCAGTTTTTCAATATCGGTTTTTGAATATCGGTTTTTCGATATCTGTTTTTCAATATTTGCTTTACAATATCGGTTTTTGAATATCGGTTCTAATATCGGTTTCAATATCGATTGTTCAATATCAGTTTTTCGATATAGGTTTTTCAATATCGGTTTTTCAATATCGGTTTTTCAATATCAGTTTTTCAATATCGGTTTTTGAATATCGGTTCTAATATCGGTTTCAATATCGATTTTTCAATATCGGTTTTTCAATATTTGTTTTTCAATATCGGTTCTAATATCTGATTCAATATCGGTTTTTCAATATCGGTTTTTCAATATCAGTTTTTCAATATTCGTTCTCCAATATCGGTTTTTGAATATCGGTTCTAATATCGGATTTAATATCGGTTTTTCAATATCGGTTTTTCAATATCGGTTTTTCAATATCAGTTTTTCAATATTTGTTCTACAATATCGGTTTTTGAATATCGGTTCTAATATCGGATTCAATATCGGTTTTTCAATATCGGTTTTTCAATATCAGTTTTTCGATATCAGTTTTTCAATATTTGTTTTTCAATATCGGTTCTAATATCGGTTTCAATATCGATTTTTCAATATCAGTTTTTCGATATAGGTTTTTCAATATCGGTTTTTCAATATCGGTTTTTCAATATCAGTTTTTCAATATTTGGTTTTCATTATCGGTTTTTGAATATCGGTTCTATTATCGGATTCAATATCGGTTTTTCAATATCGGTTTTTCAATATCAGTTTTTCAATATTTGTTTTTCAATATCGGTTCTAATATCGGATTCAATATCGTTTTTTCAATATCGGTTTTGCAATATCAGTTATTCGATATAGGTTTTTCAATATCGGTTTTTCAATATCGGTTTTTCAATATCGGTTTTGCAATATCAGTTTCTCAATATCAGTTTTTCGATATCAGTTTTTCAATATTTGTTTTTCAATATCGGTTTTTCAATATCGGCTTTTCAATATCGGTTTTTCAATATCAGTTTTTCAATATTCGTTCTCCAATATCGGTTTTTCAATATCGGTTTTTCAATATCGGTTTTGCAATATCAGTTTCTCAATATCAGTTTTTCGATATCAGTTTTTCAATATTTGTTTTTCAATATCGGTTTTTCAATATCGGTTTTTCAATATCGGTTTTTCAATATCAGTTTTTCAATATTCGTTCTCCAATATCGGTTTTTGAATATCGGTTCTAATATCGGATTCAATATCGGTTTTTCAATATCGGTTTTTCAATATCAGTTTTTCGATATCAGTTTTTCAATATTTGCTTTACAATATCGGTTCTAATATCGGATTCAATATCGGTTTTTCAATATCGGTTTTTCAATATCAGTTTTTCGATATCAGTTTTTCAATATTTGCTTTACAATATCGGTTTTTCAATATCGGTTCTAATATCGGTTTCAATATCGATTGTTCAATATCAGTTTTTCGATATAGGTTTTTCAATATCGGTTTTTCAATATCGGTTTTTCAATATCAGTTTTTCAATATCGGTTTTTGAATATCGGTTTTTCGATATCAGTTTTTCAATATTTTCTTTACAATATCGGTTTTTGAATATCGGTTCTAATATCGGTTTCAATATCGATTGTTCAATATCAGTTTTTCGATATAGGTTTTTCAATATCGGTTTTTCAATATCAGTTTTTCAATATCGGTTTTTGAATATCGGTTCTAATATCGGTTTCAATATCGATTTTTCAATATCGGTTTTTCAATATTTGTTTTTCAATATCGGTTCTAATATCGGATTCAATATCGGTTTTTCAATATCGGTTTTTCAATATCAGTTTTTAAATATCGGTTTTTGAATATCGGTTCTAATATCGGTTTCAATATCGATTTTTCAATATCGGTTTTTCAATATTTGTTTTTCAATATCGGTTCTAATATCGGATTCAATATCGTTTTTTCAATATCGGTTTTGCAATATCAGTTATTCGATATAGGTATTTCAATATCGGTTTTTCAATATCGGTTTTTCAATATCGGTTTTGCAATATCAGTTTCTCAATATCAGATTTTCGATATCAGTTTTTCAATATTTGTTTTTCAATATCGGTTTTTCAATATCGGTTTTTCAATATCGGTTTTTCAATATCAGTTTTTCAATATTCGTTCTCCAATATCGGTTTTTGAATATCGGTTCTAATATCGGATTTAATATCGGTTTTTCAATATCGGTTTTTCAATAACGGTTTTTCAATATCAGTTTTTCAATATTCGTTCTCCAATATCGGTTTTTGAATATCGGTTCTAATATCGGATTCAATATCGGTTTTTCAATATCGGTTTTTCAATATCAGTTTTTAGATATCAGTTTTTCAATATTTGTTTTTCAATATCGGTTTTTCAATATCGGTTCTAATATCGGTTTCAATATCGATTTTTCAATATCAGTTTTTCGATATAGGTTTTTCAATATCGGTTTTTCAATATCGGTTTTCAATATCAGTTTTTCAATATTTGGTTTTCATTATCGGTTTTGAATATCGGTTCTATTATCGGATTCAACGTTTTTCAATATCAGTTTTTCAATATTTGTTTTTCAATATCGGTTCTAATATCGGATTCAATATCGTTTTTGCAATATCAGTTATTCGATATAGGTTTTTCAATATCGGTTTTTCAATATCGGTTTTTCAATATCGGTTTTGCAATATCAGTTTCTCAATATCAGTTTTTCGATATCAGTTTTTTCAATATTTGTTTTTCAATATCGGTTTTTCAATATCGGTTTTTCAATATCGGTTTTTCAATATCAGTTTTTCAATATTCGTTCTCCAATATCGGTTTTTGAATATCGGTTCTAATATCGGATTTAATATCGGTTTTTCAATATCGGGTTTTTTCAATATCAGTTTTTCGATATCAGTTTTCAATATTTGTTTTTCAATATCGTTTTTTAATATCGGTTCTATTATCGGATTCAATATCGGTTTTTCAATATCGGTTTTTCAATATCAGTTTTTCGATATCAGTTTTTCAATATTTGCTTTACAATATCGGTTTTTCAATATCGGTTTTTCAATATCAGTTTTTCGATATCAGTTTTTCAATATTTGTTTTTCAATATCGGTTTTCAATATCAGTTTTTCAATATTTGTTTTTCAATATCAGTTTTTCGATATAGGTTTTTCAATATCGGTTTTTCAATATCGGTTTTTCAATATCAGTTTTTCAATATTTGGTTTTCAATATCGGTTTTTGAATATCGGTTCTAATATCGGTTTCAATATCGGTTTTTCAATAGCGGTTTTTCAATATCGGTTTTTCAATATCAGTTTTTTAATATTTGTTCTCCAATATCGGTTTTTGAATATCGGTTCTAATATCGGATTCAATATCAGTTTTTCAATATCAGTTTTTCAATATTCGTTTTTCAATATCGTTTTTGAATATTTGTTCTCCAATATCGGTTTTGAATATCGGTTTTTCAATATCGGTTCTAATATCGGATTCAATATCGGTTTTGCAATATCAGTTTTTCCATATAGGTTTTTCAATATCGGGTATTTCAATATCGGTTTTTCAATATCGGTTCTAATATCGGATTCAATATCGGTTTTGCAATATCAGTTATTCGATATAGGTTTTTCAATATCGGTTTTTCAATATCAGTTTTTCAATATTTGTTCTACAATATCGGTTTTTGAATATCGGTTCTAATATCGGATTCAATATCGGTTTTTCAATATCGGTTTTTCAATATCAGTTTTTCGATATCAGTTTTTCAATATTTGTTTTTCAATATCGGTTCTAATATCGGTTTCAATATCGATTTTTCAATATCAGTTTTTCGATATAGGTTTTTCAATATCGGTTTTTCAATATCGGTTTTTCAATATCGGTTTTTGAATATCGGTTCTAATATCGGATTCAATATCGGTTTTCAATATCGGTTTTTCAATATCAGTTTTTCAATATCAGTTTTTCAATATTTGTTTTCAATATCGGTTCTAATATCGGATTCAATATCGTTTTTTCAATATCGGTTTTGCAATATCAGTTATTCGATATAGGTTTTTCAATATCGGTTTTTCAATATCGGTTTTTCAATATCGGTTTTGCAATATCAGTTTCAATATCAGTTTTTCGATATCAGTTTTAATATTTGTTTTTCAATATCGGTTTTCAATATCGGTTTTCAATATCGTTTTTCAATATCAGTTTTTCAATATTCGTTCTCCAATATCGGTTTTTGAATATCGGTTCTAATATCGGATTTAATATCGTTTTTCAATATCGGTTTTTCAATATCAGTTTTTCGATATCAGTTTTTCAATATTTGTTTTTCAATATCGGTTTTTCAATATCGGTTCTAATATCGGTTTCAATATCGATTTTTCAATATCAGTTTTTCGATATCAGTTTTTCAATATTTGCTTTACAATATCGGTTTTTCAATATCGTCCTAATATCGGTTTCAATATCGATTGTTCAATATCAGTTTTTCGATATAGGTTTTTCAATATCGGTTTTTCAATATCGGTTTTTCAATATCAGTTTTTCAATATCGGTTTTTGAATATCGGTTTTTCGATA
>NW_027488298.1:5000-7539 GCF_050908995.1 Andrena cerasifolii | reverse complement strand
CGACTGACCGACCGATCGACCGACCGACCGACCGACTGACCGACTGACCGACGGACCGACCGACTGACCGACCGACCGACCGACCGACCGATTGACCGACTGACCGACCGACTGACCGACTGACCGACTGACCGACTGACCGACTGACCGACTGACCGACTGACCGACTGACCGACCGACTGACCGACTGACCGACTGACCGACTGACCGACTGACCGACTGACCGACTGACCGACTGACCGTCCGACCGACCGACCGACCGACCAACCGACCGACCGACCGACCGACCGAGGGACCGACTGACCGACCGACCGACTGACCTACTGAACGACCAACTGACCGACTGACCGACCGACTGACCGACAGACCGACTGACCGACCGATCGACCGACTGACCGACTGACCGACTGACCGACTGACCGACCGACCGACTGACCGACCGACCGACCGACCGACCGACCGACCGACCGACCGACCGACCGACCGACCGACCGACTGACCGACTGACCGACTGACCGACTGACCGACCGACTGACCGACTGACCGACTGAACGACCAACTGACCGACTGACCGACCGACCGACCGAGGGACCGACTGACCGACCGACCGACCGACCGACCGACCGACCGACCGACCGACCGACCGACCGACCGACCGACGGACGGACTGACTGACCGAAAGACCGACCAACTGACTGACTGACCGACTGACCGACTGACCGAACAACTGACCGACTGACCGACTGACCGACTGACCGACTGACCGACGGACCGACTGACCGACGGACCGACTGACCGACGGACCGACGGACCGACTGACCGACCGACCGACCGACGGACGGACCGACCGACCGACCGACCGACCGACCGACCGACTGACCGACTGACCGACCGACCGACCGAACGACCGACCGATTGACCGACTGACAGACCGACTGACCGACTGACCGACTGACCGACCGACCGACCGACCGACCGACCGACCGACCGACCGACCGACCGACCGACCGACCGACTGACCGACCGACCGACCGACCGACCGACCGACCGACCGACCGACCGACCGACCGACCAACCGACCGACCGACGGACGGACTGACTGACCGAAAGACCGACCAACTGACCGACTGACTGACTGACCGACTGACCGACTGACCGAACAACCGACCGACCGACCGACCGACGGACGGACTGACTGACCTACTGAACGACCAACTGACCGACTGACCGACCGACTGACCGACAGACCGACTGACCGACCGATCGACCGACCGACCGACCGACCGACTGACCGACTGACCGACGGACCGACCGACTGACCGACCGACCGACCGACCGACCGATTGACCGACTGACCGACCGACTGACCGACTGACCGACTGACCGACCGACCGACTGACCGACCGACCGACCGACCGACCGACCGACCGACCGACCGACCGACCGACCGACCGACTGACCGACCGACCGACCGACCGACCGACCGACCGACCGACCGACCGACCGACCGACCGACCGACCGACCGACCGACCGACCGACCGACCAACCGACCGACCGACGGACGGACTGACTGACCGAATGACCGACCAACTGACCGACTGACTGACTGACCGACTGACCGACTGACCGAACAACCGACCGACCGACCGACCGACGGACGGACTGACTGACCTACTGAACGACCAACTGACCGAGTGACCGACCGACTGACCGACCGACTGACCGACCGATCGACCGACCGACCGACCGACTGACCGACTGACCGACGGACCGACCGACTGACCGACCGACCGACCGACGGACCGACGGACCGACGGACCGACGGACCGACCGACGGACTGACTGATCGACTGACCGACTTACAGACCGACCGACTGACCGACTGACCGACCGACCGACCGACCGACCGACCGACCGACCGACCGACCGACCGACCGACCGACCGACCGACCGACCGACCGACCGACCGACCGACCGACCGACCGACCGACCGACCGACCGACGGACTGACTGACCGACTGACCGACTGACCGACCAACTGACCGACTGACCGACTGACCGACCAACCGACCGACCGACCGACAGACCGACCGACCGACCGACCGACCGACCGATCGACGGACTAACAGACCGACCGACCGACGGACTGACTGACCGACGGACCGACTGACCGACCAACTGACCGACTGACCGACTGACAGACTGACCGACCGACCGACCATCCGATCGACCGACCGACCGACCGACCGACCGACTGACCGACCGACCGACCGACCGACCGACCGACCGACCGACCGACCGACCGACCGACCGACCGACCGACCGACCGACGGACTGACTGACCGACTGACCGACTGACCGACCGACCGACCGACCGACCGACCGACGGACTGACTGACCGACGGACCGACTGACCGACCAACTGACCGACTGACCGACTGACAGACTGACCGACCGACCGACCATCCGATCGACCGACCGACCGACCGACCGACGGACTGACTGACCGACTGACCGACTGACCGACCGACCGACCGA
>NW_027488297.1:0-7591 GCF_050908995.1 Andrena cerasifolii | reverse complement strand
AAAACCGATATTGAAAAACCGATATTGAAACCGATATTGAAACCGATATTGAAAAACCGATATTGAAAAACCGATTTTGAAAAACCGATATTGAAAACCCGATATTGAAAAAAAGATATTGAAAAACCGATACAAAAAAAACAATATTGAAACCGATATTGAAACCAATCTTGAAAAACCGATATTGAAAAACCGATATTGAAACCAATATTGAAACCGATATTGAAAACCGATATTGAAACGGATAGTGAAACCGATATTGAAAAACCGATATTGAAAAACCAATATTGAAAAACCGATGTTGAAAAACTGATATCGAAAAACTGATATTGCAAAACCGATATTGAAAAACCGATATTGAAAAAGCGATATTGAAAAACCGATATTGAAACCGATATTAGAACCGTATTGAAAAACCGACATTGAAAAACCGATATTGAAAAACCAATATTGAAAAACCGATGTTGAAAAACTGATATTGAAACAGCGATATTGAAAAACCGATATTGAAAAACTGATATTTAAAAACCGATATTGAAAAACCGATATTGAAAAATTGATATTTGAAAACCAATATTGAAAAACCGATATTGAAAAACTGATATTGCAAAACCGATATTGAAAAAGCGATATTGAAAAACCGATATTGAAAAAGCGATATTGAAAAACCGATATTGAAACCGATATTAGAACCGTATTGAAAAACCGACATTGAAAAACCGATATTGAAAAACCAATATTGAAAAACCGATGTTGAAAAACTGATATCGAAAAACTGATATTGCAAAACCGATATTGAAAAACCGATATTGAAAAACCGATATTGAAACAGCGATATTGAAAAACCGATATTGAAAAACTGATATTGCAAAACCGATATTGAAACCGCTATTGAAAAACCGATATTGAAAAACAGATATTGAAAAACCGATATTGAAAAATTGATATTTGAAAACCAATATTGAAAAACCGATATTGAAAAACTGATATTGCAAAACCGATATTGAAAAAGCGATATTGAAAAACCGATATTGAAAAAGCGATATTGAAAAACCGATATTGAAACCGATATTAGAACCGTATTGAAAAACCGACATTGAAAAACCGATATTGAAAAACCAATATTGAAAAACCGATGTTGAAAAACTGATATCGAAAAACTGATATTGCAAAACCGATATTGAAAAACCGATATTGAAAAACCGATATTGAAACAGCGATATTGAAAAACCGATATTGAAAAACTGATATTTAAAAACCGATATTGAAAAACCGATATTGAAAAACCGATATTGAAAAACCGATATTGAAAAACTGATATCGAAAAACTGATATTGCAAAGCCGATATTGAAACAGCGATATTGAAAAACCGATATTGAAGCCGATATTAGAACCGATATTGAAAAACCGATATTGAAAAACCGATATTGAAAAACCGTTATTGAAAAACCAATATTGAAAAACCGATATTGAAGAACTGGTATCGAAAAACTGATATTGCAAACCCGATATTGAAAAACCGATATTGAAAATCCGATATTGAAACCGCTATTGAAAAACCGATATTGAAAAACCGATATTGAAAAACTGATATCGAAAAACTGATATTGCAAAACCGATATTGAAACAGCGATATTGAAAAACCGATATTGAAACCGATATTAGAACCGATATTGAAAAACCGATATTGAAAAACTGATATTTGAAAACCAATATTGAAAAACCGATATTGAAAAACTGATATTGCAAAACCGATATTGAAACAGCGATATTGAAAAACCGACATTGAAACCGATATTGAAACCGATATTAGAACCGATATTGAAAAACCGATATTGAAAAACCGATATTGAAAAACCGATATTGAAAAACCGATATTGAAAAACCGATATTGAAACCGATATTACAACCGATATTGAAAAACCGATATTGAAAAACCGATATTGAAAAACTGATATCGAAAAACTGATATTGCAAAACCGATATTGAAACAGCGATATTGAAAAACCGATATTGAAACCGATATTCGAACCGATATTGAAAAACCGATATTGAAAAACCGATATTGAAAAATTGATATTTGAAAACCAATATTGAAAAACCGATATTGAAAAACTGATATTGCAAAACCGATATTGAAACAGCGATATTGAAAAACGGTAATTGAAACCGATATTAGAACCGTATTGAAAAACCGACATTGAAAAACCGATATTGAAAAACCAATATTGAAAAACCGATGTTGAAAAACTGATATCGAAAAACTGATATTGCAAAACCGATATTGAAAAACCGATATTGAAAAACCGATATTGAAACAGCGATATTGAAAAACCGATATTGAAAAACTGATATTTAAAAACCGATATTGAAAAACCGATATTGAAAAACCGATATTGAAAAACTGATATCGAAAAACTGATATTGCAAAGCCGATATTGAAACAGCGATATTGAAAAACCGATATTGAAACCGATATTAGAACCGATATTGAAAAACTGATATTGCAAAACCGATATTAAAACAGCGATATTGAAAAACCGATATTGAAACCGATATTAGAACCGATATTGAAAAACCGATATTGAAAAACCGATATTGAAACCGATATTAGAATCAATATTGAAAAACCGATATTGAAAAACCGTTATTGAAAAACCGATATTGAAAAACCGATATAGAAAAACCGATATTGAAAAACCGATTTTGAAATACCGATATTGAAAAACCGATATTGAAACCGATATTGAAAAACCGATTTTGAAAAACCGATATTGAAAAACCGATATTGAAAAACCAATATTGAAAAACCGATATTGAAAAACCGATATTGAAATGAATATTGAAACCGATATTGAAAAACCGATATTGAAAAACCAATTTTGAAAAACCGATATTGGAACCAATATTGAAACCAATATTGAAAAACCGATTTTGAAAAACCGATTTTGAAAAACGGATATTGAAAACCGACGTTGAAAAACCGATATTGAAAAACAGATTTTGAAAAACCGATATTGAAAACCGATATTGAAAAACCGATATTGAAAAACCGTTATTGAAACCGATATTGAAACCGATATTGAAACCGATATTGCAAGACCGATATTGGAACCGATTTTGAAAAACCGATATTGAAACCGATATTGAAAAACCGAATTTGAAAAACCGATATTGAAAAACCGATTTTGAAAAACTGATATTGAAAAACCGATATTGAAATCAATATTGAAAAACCGATTTTGAAAAACCGATATTGATAAACCGACGTTGAAAAACCGATTTTGAAAAACCGATTTTGAAAAACCGATATTGAAAAATTGATATTGAAAAACCGATATTGAAAAACCGATATTGAAAAACCGATATTGAAAAACCGATATTGAAAAACCGATATTGAAACCGATATTGAAACCGATATTGAAAAACCGATATTGAAAAACCGATTTTGAAAAACCGATATTGAAAACCCGATATTGAAAAAAAGATATTGAAAAACCGATACAAAAAAAACAATATTGAAACCGATATTGAAACCAATCTTGAAAAACCGATATTGAAAAACTGATATTGAAACCAATATTGAAACCGATATTGAAAAACCGTTATTGAAACCGATATTGAAACCGATATTGAAACCGATATTGCAAAATCGATATTGGAACCGATTTTGAAAAACCGATATTGAGAAACCGATATTGAAAAACCGACGTTGAAAAACCGATATTGAAAAACCGATTTTGAAAAACCGATATTGAAAAACCGATATTGAAACCGATATTGAAACCAATATTGAAAAACCGATTTTGAAAAACCGAAATTGAAAAACCGATATTGAAAAACCAATATTGAAAAACCGATATTGAAAAACCGATATTGAAATCAATATTGAAACCGATATTGAAAAACCGATATTGAAAAACCAATTTTGAAAAACCGATATTGAAACCAATATTGAAACCAATATTGAAAAACCGATTTTGAAAAACCGATATTGAAAAACCGACGTTGAAAAACCGATATTGAAAAACAGATTTTGAAAAACCGATATTGAAAACCGATATTGAAAAACCGATATTGAAAAACCGTTATTGAAACCGATATTGAAACCGATATTGAAACCGATATTGCAAGACCGATATTGGAACCGATATTTAAAAACCGATATTGAAAAACCGATATTGAAACCGATATTGAAAAACCGAATTTGAAAAACCGATATTGAAAAACCGATTTTGAAAAACTGATATTGAAAAACCGGTATTGAAACCGATATTGAATTCAATATTGAAAAACCGATTTTGAAAAACCGATATTGATAAACCGACGTTGAAAAACCAATTTTGAAAAACCGATATTGAAAAATTGATATTGAAAAACCGATATTGAAAAACCGATATTGAAAAACCGATATTGAAAAACCGATATTGAAACCGATATTGAAAAAACGATATTGAAACGGATAGTGAAACCGATATTGAAAACCCAATTTTGAAAAACCGTTATTGAAAAACCGATATTGAAAAACCGATATTGAAAAACCGATATTGAAAACCCGATATTGAAAAAAAGATATTGAAAAACCGATACAGGAAAACCAATATTGAAACCGATATTGAAACCAATATTGAAAAACCGATATTGAAAAACCGATATTGAAACCAATATTGAAACCGATATTGAGAAACCGATATTGAAACGGATAGTGAAACCGATATTGAAAAACCGATTTTGAAAAACCGATATTGAAAACCCGATATTGAAAAAAAGATATTGGAAAACCGATACAGAAAAACCAATATTGAAACCGATATTGAAACCAATATTGAAAAACCGATATTGAAAAACCGATATTGAAACCAATATTGAAACCGATATTGAAAAAACGATATTGAAACGGATAGTGAAACCGATATTGAAAAACCGATTTGAAAAACCGTTATTGAAAAACCGATTTTGAAAAACCGACGTTGAAAAACCGATATTGAAAAACCGATTTTGAAAAACCGATATTGAAAAACCGATATTGAAACCGATATTGAAACCAATATTGAAAAACCGATTATGAAAAACCGATATTGAAAAACCGATATTGAAACCAATATTGAAAAATCGATTTTGAAAAACCGATTTTGAAAAACCAATATTGAAAAACCTATTTTGAAAAAACAATATTGAAAAACCGATATTGAAAATCCGATATTGAAAAACCGATATTGAAACCGATATTGAAACCACTATTGGAACACCGATATTGGAAAACCGATATTCAAACCAATATTGAAACCGACAGTGGAACCGATATTGAAAAACCGATTTTGAAAAACCAATATTGAAAAACCGACGTTGAAAAACAGATTTTGAAAAACCGATATTGAAAAATTGATATTGAAAAACCGATATTGAAAAACCGATATTGAAAAACCGATATTCAAACCGATATTCAAACCAATATTGGAAAACCGATATTGGAAAACCGATATTCAAACCAATATTGAAACCGATAGTGGAACCGATATTGAAAAACCGATTTTGAAAAACCAATATTGAAAAACCGACGTTGAAAAACCAATTTTGATAAACCGATATTGAAAAATCGATATTGAAAAACCGATATTGAAAAACCCAATATTAAAAAACCGATATTGAAACCAATATTGAAACCAATATTAAAAAACCGATTTTGAAAAACGGATATTGAAAAACCGACGTTGAAAAACCGATATTGAAAACCCGATTTTGAAAAACCCATATTGAAAAACCGATATTGAAAAACCGATATTGAAAAACCGATATTGAAAAACCGATATTGAAAATCCGATATTGAAAAACCGATATTGAAAACCGATATTGAAACCGATATTGAAAAACCGATATTGAAAAACCAATTTTGAAAAACCGATATTGAAACCAATATTGAAAAACCGATTATGAAAAACCGATATTGAAACCAATATTGAAAAACCGATTTTGATAAACCGATTTTGAAAAACCAATATTGAAAAACCGATTTTGAAAAACCAATATTGAAAAACCGATTTTGAAAAACCAATATTAAAAAACCGATATTGAAACCAATATTGAAACCAATATTAAAAAACCGATTTTGAAAAACCGATATTGAAAAACCGACGTTGAAAAACCGATATTGAAAAACCGATTTTGAAAAACCGATATTGAAAAACCGATATTGAAAAACCGCTATTGAAAAACCGATATTGAAACCGATATTGAAACCGATATTGAAAAACCGATATTGAAACGGATAGTGAAACCGATATTGAAAAACCGATTTTGAAAAACCGATATTGAAAAACCGACGTTGAAAAACCGATATTGAAAAACCGATTTTGAAAAACCGATATTGAAAAACTGATATTGAAACCGATATTGAATTCAATATTGAAAAACCGCTTTTGAAAAACCGATATTGAAAAACCGATTTTGAAAAACCAATATTAAAAAACCGATATTGAAACCAATACTGAAACCAATATTAAAAAACCGATTTTGAAAAACCGATATTGAAAAACCGACGTTGAAAAACCGATATTGAAAACCCGATTTTGAAAAACCGATATTGAAAAACCGATATTGAAAAACCGATATTGAAAAACCGATATTGAAAAACCGATTTTGAAAATCCGATATTGAAAAACCGATATTGAAACCGATATTGAAAAACCGATTTTGAAAAACCAATATTGAAAAACCGACGTTGAAAAACAGATTTTGAAAAACCGATATTGAAAAATTGATATTGAAAAACCGATATTGAAAAACCGATATTGAAAAACCGATATTGAAAAACCGATATTGAAACCGATATTCAAACCAATATTGGAAAACCGATATTGGAAAACCGATATTCAAACCAATATTGAAACCGATAGTGGAACCGATATTGAAAAACCGATTTTGAAAAACCAATATTGAAAAACCGACGTTGAAAAACCAATTTTGATAAACCGATATTGAAAAATCGATATTGAAAAACCGATATTGAAAATCCGATATTGAAAACCGATATTGAAACCGATATTGAAAAACCGATATTGAAAAACCAATTTTGAAAAACCGATATTGAAACCAATATTGAAAAACCGATTATGAAAAACCGATATTGAAAAACCGATATTGAAACCAATATTGAAAAACCGATTGTGATAAACCGATTTTGAAAAACCGATTTTGAAAAACCGATATTGAAAAACCGACGTTGAAAAACCGATATTGAAAAACCGATTTTGAAAAACCGATATTGAAAAACCGATATTGAAAAACCGCTATTGAAAAACCGATATTGAAACCGATATTGAAACCGATATTGAAAAACCGATATTGAAACGGATAGTGAAACCGATATTGAAAAACCGATTTTGAAAAACCGATATTGAAAAACCGACGTTGAAAAACCGATATTGAAAAACCGATTTTGAAAAACCGATATTGAAAAACTGATATTGAAACCGATATTGAATTCAATATTGAAAAACCGCTTTTGAAAAACCGATATTGAAAAACCGATTTTGAAAAACCAATATTAAAAAACCGATATTGAAACCAATATTGAAACCAATATTAAAAAAC
>NW_027488296.1:0-7617 GCF_050908995.1 Andrena cerasifolii | reverse complement strand
TTTTTCAATATCGGTTTTTCAATATCGGTTTTTCAATATCAGTTTTTCGATATCAGTTTTTCAATATTTGTTCTCCAATATCGGTTTTTAAATATCGGTTCTAATATCGGATTCAATATCAGTTCTTCAATATTTGTTTTGCAATATCGGTTTTTCAATATCGGTTTTTCAATATCAGTTTTTCGATATCAGTTTTTCAATATTTGCTTTACAATATCGGTTTTTCAATATCGGTTTTTCAATATCAGTTTTTCGATACTAGTTTTTCAATATTTGCTTTACAATATCGGTTTTTCAATATCAGTTTTTCAATATCAGTTTTTCGATATCAGTTTTTCAATATTTGCTTTACAATATCGGTTTGTCAATATCGGTTCTAATATCGGTTTCAATATCGGTTTTTCAATATCGGTTTTTCAATATCGGTTTTTCAATATCAGTTTTTCAATATCAGTTTTTCGATATCAGTTTTTCAATATTTGCTTTACAATATCGGTTTTTCAATATCGGTTCTAATATCGGATTTGCAATATCAGTTTTTCGATATTGGTTTTTCAATATCGGTTTTTCGATATCAGTTTCTCAATATCAGTTTTTCAATATTTGCTTTACAATATCGGTTTTTCAATATCGGTTCTAATATCGGATTTGCAATATCAGTTTTTCGATATTGGTTTTTCAATATCGGTTTTTCGATATCAGTTTCTCAATATCAGTTTTTCGATATCAGTTTTTCAATATCGGTTTTTCAATATCGGTTTTTCGATATCAGTTTTTCAATATTTGTTTTTCAATATCGGTTTTTCAATATCGGTTCTAATATCGGTTTCAATATCGGTTTTGCAATATCAGTTTTTCGATATAAGTTTTTCACTATCGGTTTTTCAATATCGGTTTTTGAATATTTGGTTTTCAATATCGGTTTTTGAATATCGGTTCTAATATCGGATTCAATATCGGTTTTTCAATATCAGTTTTTCGATATCAGTTTTTCAATATCGGTTTAGAACAATATCGGTTTTGCAATATCAGTTTCTCAATATCAGTTTTTCGATATCAGTTTTTCAATATTTGTTTTTCAATATCAGTTTTTCGATATCAGTTTTTCAATATTTGTTTTTCAATATCGGTTTTTCAATATCGGTTCTAATATCGGATTCAATATCGGTTTTGCAATAACAGTTTTTCGATATAGGTTTTTCAATATCGGTTTTTCAATATTTGGTTTTCAATATCGGTTTTTGAATATCGGTTCTAATATCGGATTCAATATCGGTTTTTCAATATCGGTTTTGCAATATCAGTTATTCGATATAGGTTTTTCAATATCGGTTTTTCAATATCGGTTTTCAATATCAGTTTTTCGATTTCAGTTTTTCAATATCGGTTTAGAACAATATAGGTTTTGCAATATCAGTTTCTCAATATCAGATTTTCGATATCAGTTTTTCAATATTTGTTTTGCAATATCGGTTTTGCAATATCGGTTTTTCAATATCAGTTTTTCGATATCAGTTTTTCAATATTTGCTTTACAATATCGGTTTTTCAATATCGGTTCTAATATCGGATTCAATATCGGTTTTGCAATATCAGTTTTCCGATATTGGTTTTTCAATATCGGTTTTTCGATATCAGTTTCTCAATATCAGTTTTTCGATATCAGTTTTTCAATATTTGTTTTTCAATATCGGTTTTTCAATATGGGTTCTAATATCGGTTTCAATATCGGTTTTTCAATATCATTTTTTCGATATAAGTTTTTCAATATTTGTTTTTCAATATCGGTTTTTCAATATCGGTTCTAATATCGGTTTCAATATCGGTTTTCAATATCGGTTTCAATATCGGTTTTTCAATATCGGTTTTTCAATATCAGTTTTTCGATATAAGTTTTTCAATATCAGTTTTTCGATATCAGTTTTTCAATATTTGCTTTACAATATCGGATTTTCAATATCGGTTCTAATATCGGTTTCAATATCGGTTTTGCAATATCAGTTATTCGATATAGGTTTTTCAATATCGGTTTTTCAATATCGGTTTTTCAATATCAGTTTTTCGATATCAGTTTTTCAATATTTGCTTTACAATATCGGATTTTCAATATCGGTTCTAATATCGGATTCAATATCGGTTTTTCAATATCATTTTTTCGATATAAGTTTTTCAATATTTGTTTTTCAATATCGGTTTTTCAATATCGGTTCTAATATCGGTTTCAATATCGGGTTTTTCAATATTTGCTTTACAATATCGGTTTTTCAATATCGGTTCTAATATCGGTTTCAATATCGGTTTTTCAATATCGGGTTTTCAATATCGGTTTTTGAATATTTGGTTTTCAATATCGGTTTTTGAATATCGGTTCTAATATCGGATTCAATATCGGTTTTTCAATATCGGTTTTTCAATATCAGTTTTTCAATATTTGTTCTCAAATATCGGTTTTTGAATATCGGTTCTAATATCGGATTCAATATCGGTTTTTCAATATCAGTTTTTCGATATCAGTTTTTCAATATCGGTTTAGAACAATATCGGTTTTGCAATATCAGTTTCTCAATATCAGTTTTTCGATATCAGTTTTTCAATATTTGTTTTTCAATATCAGTTTTTCGATATCAGTTTTTCAATATTTGTTTTTCAATATCGGTTTTGCAATACCGGTTCTAATATCGGTTTCAATATCGGTTTTTCGATATCAGTTTCTCAATATCAGTATTTCGATATAAGTATTTCAATATCGGTTTTTGAATATTTGGTTTTCAATATCGGTTTTTGAATATCGGTTCTAATATCGGATTCAATATCGGTTTTTCAATATCGGTTTTTCAATATCAGTTTTTCAATATCGGTTTTTCAATATCAGTTTTTCAATATCGGTTTTTCAATATCGGTTTTTGAATATTTGGTTTTCAATATCGGTTTTTGAATATCGGTTCTAATATCGGATTCAATATCGGTTTTTCAATATCGGTTTTTCAATATCAGTTTTTCGATATCAGTTTTTCAATATCGGTTTAGAACAATAACGGTTTTGCAATATCAGTTTCTCAATATCAGTTTTTCGATATCAGTTTTTCAATATTTGTTTTTCAATATCAGTTTTTCGATATCAGTTTTTCAATATTTGTTTATCAATATCGGTTCTAATATCGGATTCAATATCGGTTTTGCAATAACAGTTTTTCGATATAGGTTTTTCAATATCGGTTTTTCAATATCGGTTTTTCAATATTTGGTTTTCAATATCGGTTTTTGAATATCGGTTCTAATATCGGATTCAATATCGGTTTTTCAATATCGGTTTTGCAATATCAGTTTTTCGATATAGGTTTTTCAATATCGGTTTTTCAATATCGGTTTTTCGATATCAGTTTCTCAATATCAGTTTTTCGATATCAGTTTTTCAATATTTGTTTTTCAATATCGGTTTTTCAATATCGCTTTTTCGATATCAGTTTCTCAATATCAGTTTTTCGACATCAGTTTCTCAATATCAGTTTCTCAATATCAGTTTTTCGATATCAGTTTTTCAATATTTGTTTTTCAATATTGGTTTTTCTATATCGGTTCTAATATCGGTTTCAATATCGGTTTTTCAATATCGGTTTTTCGATATCAGTTTTTCAATATTTGTTTTTCAATATCGGTTTTTCAATATCGGTTTTTCAATATCGGTTCTAATATCGGTTTCAATATCGGTTTTTCAATATCGGTTTTTCAATATCGGTTTTTCAATATCGGTTTTTCAATATCGGTTTTTCAATATTTGGTTTTCAATATCGGTTTTTGAATATCGGTTCTAATATCGGATTCAATATCGGTTTTTCAATATCGGTTTTGCAATATCAGTTTTTCGATATAGGTTTTTCAATATCGGTTTTTCAATATCGGTTTTTCGATATCAGTTTCTCAATATCAGTTTTTCGATATCAGTTTTTCAATATTTGTTTTTCAATATCGGTTTTTCAATATCGCTTTTTCGATATCAGTTTCTCAATATCAGTTTTTCGACATCAGTTTCTCAATATCAGTTTCTCAATATCAGTTTTTCGATATCAGTTTTTCAATATTTGTTTTTCAATATTGGTTTTTCTATATCGGTTCTAATATCGGTTTCAATATCGGTTTTTCAATATCGGTTTTTCGATATCAGTTTTTCAATATTTGTTTTTCAATATCGGTTTTTCAATATCGGTTTTTCAATATCGGTTCTAATATCGGTTTCAATATCGGTTTTTCAATATCGGTTTTTCAATATCGGTTTTTCAATATCGGTTATTCAATATCAGTTTTTCGATATCAGTTTTTCAATATTTGCTTTACAATATCGGTTTTTGAATATCGGTTCTAATATCGGATTCAATATCGGTTTTTCAATATCGGTTTTTCAATATCAGTTTTTTGATATAGGTTTTTCAATATCGGTTTTTCAATATCAGTTTTTCGATATAGGTTTTTCAATATCGGTTTTTCAATATCGGTTTTTCAATATCAGTTTTTCGATATCAGTTTTTCAATATTTGTTCTCCAATATCGGTTTTTAAATATCGGTTCTAATATCGGATTCAATATCAGTTCTTCAATATTTGTTTTGCAATATCGGTTTTTCAATATCGGTTTTTCAATATCAGTTTTTCGATATCAGTTTTTCAATATTTGCTTTACAATATCGGTTTTTCAATATCGGTTTTTCAATATCAGTTTTTCGATACTAGTTTTTCAATATTTGCTTTACAATATCGGTTTTTCAATATCAGTTTTTCAATATCAGTTTTTCGATATCAGTTTTTCAATATTTGCTTTACAATATCGGTTTGTCAATATCGGTTCTAATATCGGTTTCAATATCGGTTTTTCAATATCGGTTTTTCAATATCGGTTTTTCAATATCAGTTTTTCAATATCAGTTTTTCGATATCAGTTTTTCAATATTTGCTTTACAATATCGGTTTTTCAATATCGGTTCTAATATCGGATTTGCAATATCAGTTTTTCGATATTGGTTTTTCAATATCGGTTTTTCGATATCAGTTTCTCAATATCAGTTTTTCAATATTTGCTTTACAATATCGGTTTTTCAATATCGGTTCTAATATCGGATTTGCAATATCAGTTTTTCGATATTGGTTTTTCAATATCGGTTTTTCGATATCAGTTTCTCAATATCAGTTTTTCGATATCAGTTTTTCAATATCGGTTTTTCAATATCGTTTTTCGATATCAGTTTTTCAATATTTGTTTTTCAATATCGGTTTTTCAATATCGGTTCTAATATCGGTTTCAATATCGGTTTTGCAATATCAGTTTTTCGATATAAGTTTTTCACTATCGGTTTTTCAATATCGGTTTTTGAATATTTGGTTTTCAATATCGGTTTTTGAATATCGGTTCTAATATCGGATTCAATATCGGTTTTTCAATATCAGTTTTTCGATATCAGTTTTTCAATATCGGTTTAGAACAATATCGGTTTTGCAATATCAGTTTCTCAATATCAGTTTTTCGATATCAGTTTTTCAATATTTGTTTTTCAATATCAGTTTTTCGATATCAGTTTTTCAATATTTGTTTTTCAATATCGGTTTTTCATATCGGTTCTAATATCGGATTCAATATCGGTTTTGCAATAACAGTTTTTCGATATAGGTTTTTCATATCGGTTTTTCAATATTTGGTTTTCAATATCGGTTTTTGAATATCGGTTCTAATATCGGATTCAATATCGGTTTTTCAATATCGGTTTTGCAATATCAGTTATTCGATATAGGTTTTTCAATATCGGTTTTTCAATATCGGTTTTCAATATCAGTTTTTCGATTTCAGTTTTTCAATATCGGTTTAGAACAATATAGGTTTTGCAATATCAGTTTCTCAATATCAGATTTTCGATATCAGTTTTTCAATATTTGTTTTGCAATATCGGTTTTGCAATATCGGTTTTTCAATATCAGTTTTTCGATATCAGTTTTTCAATATTTGCTTTACAATATCGGTTTTTCAATATCGGTTCTAATATCGGATTCAATATCGGTTTTGCAATATCAGTTTCCGATATTGGTTTTTCAATATCGGTTTTTCGATATCAGTTTCTCAATATCAGTTTTTCGATATCAGTTTTTCAATATTTGTTTTTCAATATCGGTTTTTCAATATGGGTTCTAATATCGGTTTCAATATCGGTTTTTCAATATCATTTTTTCGATATAAGTTTTTCAATATTTGTTTTTCAATATCGGTTTTTCAATATCGGTTCTAATATCGGTTTCAATATCGGTTTTCAATATCGGTTTCAATATCGGTTTTTCAATATCGGTTTTTCAATATCAGTTTTTCGATATAAGTTTTTCAATATCAGTTTTTCGATATCAGTTTTTCAATATTTGCTTTACAATATCGGATTTCAATATCGGTTCTAATATCGGTTTCAATATCGGTTTTGCAATATCAGTTATTCGATATAGGTTTTTCAATATCGGTTTTTCAATATCGGTTTTTCAATATCAGTTTTTCGATATCAGTTTTTCAATATTTGCTTTACAATATCGGATTTTCAATATCGGTTCTAATATCGGATTCAATATCGGTTTTTCAATATCATTTTTTCGATATAAGTTTTTCAATATTTGTTTTTCAATATCGGTTTTTCAATATCGGTTCTAATATCGGTTTCAATATCGGTTTTCATATCGGTTTCAATATCGGTTTTTCAATATCGGTTTTTCAATATCAGTTTTTCGATATAAGTTTTTCAATATCAGTTTTTCGATATCAGTTTTTCAATATTTGCTTTACAATATCGGATTTTCAATATCGTTCTAATTATCGGATTCAATATCGGTTTTTCAATATCGGTTTTTCATATCAGTTTTCAATATTTGTTCTCAAATATCGGTTTTTGAATATCGGTTCTAATATCGGATTCAATATCGGTTTTTCAATATCAGTTTTTCGATATCAGTTTTTCAATATCGGTTTAGAACAATATCGTTTTGCAATATCAGTTTCTCAATATCAGTTTTGTCGATATCAGTTTTTCAATATTTGTTTTTCAATATCAGTTTTTCGATATCAGTTTTTCAATATTTGTTTTTCAATATCGGTTTTGCAATACCGGTTCTAATATCGGTTTCAATATCGGTTTTTCGATATCAGTTTCTCAATATCAGTATTTCGATATAAGTTTTCAATATCGGTTTTTGAATATTTGGTTTTCAATATCGGTTTTTGAATATCGGTTCTAATATCGGATTCAATATCGGTTTTTCAATATCGGTTTTCAATATCAGTTTCAATATCGGTTTTCAATATCAGTTTTTCAATATCGGTTTTTCAATATCGGTTTTTGAATATTTGGTTTTCAATATCGGTTTTGAATATCGGTTCTAATATCGGATTCAAATATCGGTTTTTCAATATCGGTTTTTCAATATCAGTTTTTCGATATCAGTTTTTCAATATCGGTTTAGAACAATAACGGTTTTGCAATATCAGTTTCTCAATATCAGTTTTCGATATCAGTTTTTCAATATTTGTTTTTCAATATCAGTTTTTCGATATCAGTTTTTCAATATTTGTTTATCAATATCGGTTCTAATATCGGATTCAATAT
>NW_027488295.1:0-7678 GCF_050908995.1 Andrena cerasifolii | reverse complement strand
ATTTTTTAAAAAAAATTTTATGTTATTTTTAAAATTTTTTTTTATTAATTTTTAAAAAACTTTTTTTCATTTTTAAAATTTTTTTTTCATTTTTTTTTAAATTTTTTAAAAACCTTTTTGATTTTTTTTTCATTTTTAAAATTTTTATTTGTTTATTTTTTTATTTTTCTTCTAAATTTTTGTATATTTTTTTATATAAATTTTTTTTTGTATTTAATTTTTTTATTTTAATTTTTTAAATTTTTTAAAAAAAATTTTTTTTTAAATTTATTTTTTTTATTAATTTTTTTAATATTTTTTAATTTTTTTTTAAGTTTAAAAAAAAATTTTTTTATTTTTTTTAATTTTTAATTTTTCTTTAATTTTCTTATAATTTTTTTATTTTTTAAAAATTTTTTAATTCTTTTTAAAAAAATTTTTTAAACAAATTGTTTTAATTTTTTAACAATTTTTTTTTAAAATCTTTTTCATTTTTTTTAAAAAATTTTTTCTAAATTTTTTAATTTTTTTATTTTTTTTTAAATTTTAAAAAAAAATTTTTTAATTTAAAATTTTTTTTTAATTTTTAAAATTTTTTTTTTAATTTTGAAAAAAAAATTCAATTTCTTTTCTTTAATTATTTTTCATTTAAATTTTTTTTTAATTTTTTAACAATTTCTTTTAAAACAAATTTATTTATGTTTTTAAAATTTTTTTCATAATTTTTTAAAATTTTTAAAATTTTTTTTTTAAATTTAAAAATTTTTTTTTTAATTTTAAAAATTTTTTTTTTAATTTAAAATTTTTTTTTTTTAATTTTCAAAAAAAAATCAATTTCTTTTCTTTAATTATTTTTCATTAAAAATTTTTTTTCTAATTTTTAAAAAAATTTCTTTTAAAAAAATATTATTTGTTTTTTTATTTTTTCCCTACATTTTTTAATTTTTTTAATTTTAAAATTTTTTTTAATTTTTTAAATTTAAATTTTTTTTAATTTTCTTATAATTTTTTATATTTTTTAAAATTTTTTTTAAAATTTTTTTAAAAATTTTTATTTTTTAAAAATTTTTATTTGTTTATTTTTTTTGTTCTTCTTTTAATTTTTTGTATATTTTTTTATTAAAATTTTTTTTTTTGTATTTTAAAATTTTTTTATTTTAATTTTTTTATATTTTTTTTTTAAATTTAAAAAAAAAATTTTTTAATTTTTTTAATTTTTAATTTTTTAAAATTTTCTTAACTTTAATTTTTTTTTAAATTTTTTCAAATTTTTAAAATTTTTTTTTATTTTCTTATAATTTTTTTATTTTTTTTAAATTTTTTAAATTTTTTTTTTACTTTTCTCATAATTTTTTTTTTAATTTTCTTATAATTTTTTTATTTTTTTTAAATTTTTTAAATTTTTATTTTAATTTACTCATAATTTTTTTTTTAATTTTTAAATTTTTTTAAAATTTAAAAAAAAAATTTTAAATTTTGTTTTAATTTTTTAACAATTTCTTTTAAAACAAATTTATTTATGTTTTTAAAATTTTTTTCTTAATTTTTTATAATTTAAAAAAAAATTTTTTAAATTTAAAATTTTTTTTTTTAATTTAAATTTTTTTTTTAATTTTGAAAAAAAAATCAATTTCTTTTCTTTAATTATTTTCCATTTAAATTTTTTTTTAATTTTTAAAAAAATTTCTTTAATTTTTTTAAATTTTTTAATTTTTTTTAATTTTCTTATAATTTTTTTTTTAATTTTTTAAAATTTTTTAAAATTTTTTTAAAAATTTTTTTAAACAAATTGTTTTAATTTTTTAACAATTTTTTTTTAAAAATCTTTTTTATTTTTTTTTTTAAATTTTTTTCTAAATTTTTTAATTTTTTTATTTTTTTTTAAATTTAAAAAATTTTTTTTTAATTTAAAATTTTTTTTTAATTTTTAAAATTTTTTTTAATTTTGAAAAAAATTTAAAATTTCTTTTCTTTAATTATTTTTCATTAAAATTTTTTTTTTAATTTTTAAAAAAATTCCTTTTAAAAAAATATTATTTGTTTTTTTATTTTTTTCCTACATTTTTTAATTTTTTTAATTTTAAAATTTTTTTTAATTTTTTAAATTTAATTTTTTTTTAATTTTCTTATAATTTTTTTATTTTTTAAAATTTTTTTTTAAATTTTTTTAAAAATTTTTATTTTTTAAAAATTTATATTTGTTTATTTTTTTGTTCTTCTTCTAATTTTTTGTATATTTTTTTATTAAAAATTTTTTTTTTGTATTTTAAAATTTTTTTATTTTAATTTTTTTATATTTTTTTTTAAATTTAAAAAAAATTTTTTTAATTTTTTTAATTTTTCACTTCTTTAATTTTTAATTTTTTAAAATTTTCTTAACTTTCATTTTTTTTTAAATTTAAAATTTTTTTTTATTTTTTTTAAAATTATAATTTTTTTATTTCAAAAAATGTTTTTTTAATTTTTATTTTTCTTTTATTTTAATTTTTTTAAATTTTTTCAAATTTTTAAAATTTTTTTTTTATTTTCTTATAATTTTTTTATTTTTTTTAAATTTTTTAAATTTTTTTTTTACTTTTCTCATAAATTTTTTTTTAATTTTCTTATAATTTTTTTATTTTTTTTAAATTTTTTAAATTTTTATTTTAATTTTCTCATAATTTTTTTTTTAATTTTTAAATTTTTTTAAAATTTAAAAACAGAATTTTAAATTTTTCTTTAATTTTTTAACAATTTCTTTTAAAAAAATTTTTTTTTGTTTTTAAAATTTTTTTCTTAATTTTTTTAAATTTTTTAATTTGTTTTAATTTTCTTATAATTTTTTAAAATTTTTTAAAATTTTTTTTTAAAAATTTGTTTTAATTTTTTTAATTTTTTTTAAATTTTTTTCATTTTTTTTAAATTTTTTAAAAAACTTTTTAATTTTTTTTTTATTTTTAAAATTTTTATTTGTTTATTTTTTATTTTTCTTTCAAATTTTTGTATATTTTTTTTTAAATTTTTTTTTGTATTTTAATTTTTTTATTTGAATTTCTTTAAATTTTTTTAAAAAAATTTTATGTTATTTTTAAAATTTTTTTTATTAATTTTTAAAAAACTTTTTTTCATTTTTAAAATATTTTTTTCATTTTTTTTAAATTTTTTAAAAACCTTTTTGATTTTTTTCATTTTTAAAATTTTTATTTGTTTATTTTTTTATTTTTCTTCTAAATTTTTGTATATTTTTTTTATATAAATTTTTTTTGTATTTAAATTTTTTTATTTTAATTTTTTAAAATTTTTAAAAAAAAAATTTTTTTAAATTTATTTTTTTTATTAATTTTTTTAATATTTTTTAATTTTTTTTTAAGTTTAAAAAAAAATTTTTTGATTTTTTTTAATTTTTGATTTTTTTTTAATTTTCTTATGATTTTTTTATTTTTTAAAAATTTTTTAATTTTTTTTAATTTTTTTTTTTAAAAAATTGTTTTAATTTTTTAACAAAATTTGTTAAAAATTTTTTATATTTTTTTTTAAAAAATTTTTTCTATATTTTTTAATTTTTTTCATTTTTTTTTTAATTTTTTAAAAAATTTTTAAGAAATTTTGTTTATTTTTTTTTAATTTTTATTTGTTTATTATTTTTTTATTTTTCTTTTAATTTTTTGTATATCTTTTTATTAAAAAAATTTTATTTGTATATTAAAATTTGTTTGTTTTAATTTTTTTATATTTTTTTAAATTTAAAAAAGAATTAAATTTTTATTTTAATTTTCTTAACTTTAATTTTTTTTTAAATTTAAAATTTTTTTTAAATTATAATTTTTTCATTTCAAAAAAAGTTTTTTTAATTTTTATTTTTCTTTTATTTTAATTTTTTTTAAATTTTTTCAAATTTTTAAAATTTTTTTTTAATTTTCTTATAAATTTTTTTTTAAATTTTTAAATTTTTTTTTTAATTTTTAAAAATTTTTTCTTAATTTAAAAATTTTTTTTTTAATTTTGTCACGTCCCGGGTGAGGTCTTTTGGGAACGATGACATTAGGAAAGGAGAAAGACAGGCGCGAATCTAAAATCCAGCACTCTGAGATTTTTGGGGGAAGACCAGGCGCGAATATTAAATCCGTCACACTGAGGGTTTGGAAGGAACTTAGGCGCGAATATTGAATCCGTCACACTGAGGGTTTGGAAGGAACTTAGGCGCGAATATTGAATCCGTCACACTGAGGGTTTGAAAGGAATTCAGGCGCGAATCTATAATCCAGCACACTGAGGGTTTGGAAGGAGAGGAACGTCAGGCGCGAATCTTGAATCCAGCACACTGAGGGTTTTGAAGGAGAGGAACGTCAGGCGCGAATCTTGAATCCAGCACACTGAGGATTTTGAAGGAATTCAGGCGCGAATCTATAATCCAGCACACTAATCGTTTTACAGGGAGGAACGCCAGGCGCGAATCTATAATCCAGCACACTAGTCGACCAGGGAAGTTTAAAGGCTAGAGCGTATTTGGGGAACACCCGTTAGCACTTTGTTTTGGTTTACGTAATATCAGATTTACCGTTGCATAGGCACAAAAAGTTTCCTCGTAATATTTCTTGAGAAATTCGTCTATACGTGCAGCTATGCAAGGGAATGTTAGTAAACACTGTCACTGTTCTCGAGTTCGCGATCCGCGATCAGCTGTTTCGCCGACTCGTTGGTTTGTATCTTAGTACGTTCGTAACTAATGGTTGAACACAAATAACTTGAAGCAAGATTTTAAACAAAGCGATTTATTAACTTCGTTAATCGGTTATTATAATCGTGCGAGGGGGCTTTTAGCATTGGCACAATATTTGTAATATGGTTATAACATTTAATATATATATATGGACATGAGATACAATATAAGTCGTTTAATAATGATCGTTAATAATAATAATATGATAAGATTGCGATAAGCAGTTATAAACGAAATAATTGAATAGTATGGTATGGTGGTGATATGCACAATAATATTAAGTAATATAAATGGCTTACGGTGATCGTCGAACACTGAGTTTAATATTAACACTTTAAAGATATACTTTTCTAGTAAGACTTCTACCGAAGAGTGATTTCTGTCGAAGAAAGAGAACTCGGCCTGTCAGGACCTCATATTTATGTACTTTCACAGGAGTATTGTGGGGTACGCGCGGTAAAGACCTTGACACATTTCGGTTTAAGACGCAGTAGGGCTTCCAGGGTTTTTACAAACGGTACGTCTATTAATAGTCGTATTTATGTCACATACGCCAAATATACGTCGCAATTAGGTTTCTGGGGTTTTTATGACTGCGAAAAGAGATACTCAACTCATCGAATGGATTTCGGGTGTTTTACGGGAAAGGGGTTATTAGAGTGGCTTGGACTTCATGAGTCGTAAAGAGGGGGTTGAGACTTGGTCTCGATTTAAGAGGGATTTGTAATGAGGGACTTGTTTGAATTTGTTTTTGGAGGGAATGATTCGTGCCTTGTAAGGCGAATAGGCGAAGAGGGTTTTGAAACGATCATCTCGTGATGGGGACCGCTAAGGTACATCAGCGAGGTGGAGGTTTGTATTGATCATCCTGTGTTGTTGACCGCTAAGGAGCAACATCAAGGTGATCGGTGATTGAGGAGATGGGGTAGGAGTTGAGTTTGATAGACTTTAGTGGAGTGATTTTGAGGTTTACTAGTGCAACTGGGAATAGGAAACGCGCGAAAAATCGTGGGACGTTACAATTTTTGAAAAAAAATTTAAATTTCTTTTCTTTAATTATTTTTCATTAAAATTTTTTTTTTTAATTTTTAAAATTTTTTTTTAATTTTTTTAAATTTTTAAATTTTTTTAATTTTCTTATAATTTTTTTTTATTTTTTTAAAATTTTTTAAAATTTTTTTTTAATTTTTTTAAATTTTAAAATTTTTTTAATTTTCTTATAATTTTTTTTAAATTTTTTTTTAAAAATTTTTTCATTTTTTTTAAATTTTTTAAAAAACTTTTTAAATTTTGTTTTAATTTTTTAACAGTTTCTTTTAAAAAATTTTTATTTATGTTTTTAAAAATTTTTTCTTAATTTTTTTCAATTTTTTAATTTTTTTTTAAATTTTTAAAATTTTTTTTTTAATTTAAATTTTTTTTGAAAATTTTGAAATTTTTTAAAAATTTTTTTATATTTTTTAAAAAAAATTTTTTAATTTTTATTTAATTTTGGAATTTTTTTTCAAATTTAAAAAAATTCTTTTAATTTTTTTAAAATTATTTCTTTTTATTTCAAAAAATGTTTTTTTTATATTTTAAAATTTTTTTATTTTAATTTTTTAAATTTTTTTGAAAAATTTTTGAAAATTTTTTAAAATTTTTTTGAAAATTTTTTTAATTTTTTTAAAATTTTTTTTTATATTTTTTATTTAATTTTTTTTAAATTCGTATTTAATTTTTAAAAATTTTTTAAATTTTTTTTTTAAATTAAAATTTTTTTTGAATTTGAAAAATTTTTGAAAATTTTAAAATTTTTTTTTTAATTTTTATATATTTTTTTAAAAAAAATTTAAATTTTTATTTAATTTTTAAAATTTTTTTAAATTCAAATTTTTTTTTATTTTTTTTAATTTTTTACAAAATTTTTTTTAATTTTTTTTATATTTTTTAAATTTAAAAAAAATTTTCTTTATTTTTATTTTTTTTTTAATTTTAAAAAAATTTTTTATTTATTTTTGTTTTAAATTATTATTTCTTTTCCATTTTTGTTTGTTTATTTTCTTTTAATTTCTTTTATTTTTCTTTTAAATTTCTGTTTATTTTTTTTTATTTAACTTTTTTTATATTTTAAAATTGTTTTATTTTAATTTTTTTTATTTTTTTAAAAAAATTTTTGAAAATTTTTAAAAATGTTTTTAAAATTTTTTTTTAAATTTAAATTTTTTTTGAAATTTTTTTATATTTTTTATTTAATTTTTTTAAATTTTTATTTAATTTTTAAAATTTTTTAAAATTTTTTTTTTAATTTAAAAATTTTTTTTAATTTTTTTATATTGTTTACAAAATTTTTTAAATTTTTTTTAAATTTAAAAATTTTTTGAAAATTTTTTAAAATTGTTTTAAATTTTTTTTTAAATTTAAAAATTTTTTGAAATTTTTTTAAAATTTAAAAATTTTTTTTTTATATTCTTTATTTAATTTTTTAAAATTTTTATTTAATTTTTAAAATTTTTTAAATTTTTTTTTTAAATTTAAAATTTTTTTGAAAATTTTTATAATTTTTTTAAAATTTTTTTTATATTTTTAAAAAAATTTTAAATATTTTTTTATATTTATAATTTTTTTTAATTTTTTTCAAATTTTTTTTTTAATTTTTTAAAATTTTTTTTATATTTTTTAAACTTAAAAAAATTTTCTTTATTTTTTATTTTTTTTTTTCATTTTAAAAAAGTTTATTTATTTTTGTTTTAAATTATTATTTTTTTCAATTTGTATTTGTTTATTTTTTTAAATTTCTTTTATTTTTCTTTTAAATTTCTGTTTATTTTTTTTTATTTAAATTTTTTTTATATTTTAAAATTGTTTTATTTTAATTTTTTTATTTTTTTTATTTTTTTAAAAAATTTTTAAAATTTTTTGAAAATTTTTTAAATTTTTTTAAATTTTTTTTTATATTTTTTATTTAATTTTTTTTAAATTCGTATTTAATTTTTAAAATTTTTTAAAAATTTTTTAAAT
>NW_027488294.1:5000-7689 GCF_050908995.1 Andrena cerasifolii | reverse complement strand
ACCGACCGACCGACCGACGGACCGACCGACCGACCAACCGACCGACCGACCGACCGACCGACCGACCGACCGACCGACCGACCGACCGACCGAACGACGGACTGACCGACCAACTGACCGACTGACCGCCCGACTGACCGACTGACCGACGGACCGACTGACCGACTGACCGTCTGACCGACCGACCGACCGACCGACCGACCGACAGACTGACCGACTGACCGTCTGACCGACCGACCGACCGACCGACCGACCGACCGTCCGACCGACCGACCGACCGACCGACCGACCGACCGACCGACCGACCGACTGTCTGACCGACCGACCGACCGACCGACCGACCGACGGACTGACCGCCCGACTGACCGACTGACCGACTGACCGACTGACCGTCTGACTGACCGACCGACCGACCGACCGACCGAACGACGGACTGACCGACCGACCGACCGACCGTCCGACTGACCGACCGACCGTCCGACCGACCGACCGACCGACCGACCGACCGACCGACCGACCGACCGACCGACCGACCGACCGACCGACCGACCGACCGACCGACTGTCTGACCGACCGACGGACTGACTGACCGACCGACCGACCGACGGACTGACCGCCCGACTGACCGACTGACCGACTGACCGACTGACCGTCTGACCGACTGTCTGACCGACCGACGGACTGACTGACCGACCGACCGACCGACCGAACGACGGACCGACGGACTGACTGACCGACCGACCGACCGACGGACTGACCGCCCGACTGACCGACTGACCGACTGACCGACTGACCGTCTGACTGACCGACCGACCGACCGACCGACCGAACGACGGACTGACCGACCGACCGACCGACCGTCCGACTGACCGACTGACCGACGGACCGACTGACCGACTGACCGTCTGACCGACCGACGGACTGACTGACCGACCGACCGACCGACGGACTGACCGCCCGACTGACCGACTGACCGACTGACCGACTGACCGTCTGACTGACCGACCGACCGACCGACCGACCGAACGACGGACTGACCGACCGACCGACCGACCGTCCGACTGACCGACTGACCGACGGACCGACTGACCGACCGACCGACCGACCGACCGACCGACCGACCGACCGACCGACCGACCGACCGACCGACCGACCGACCGACCGACCGACCGACCGACCGACCGACCGACCGACCGACCGACCGACCGACCGACCGACCGACCGAACGACGGACTGACCGACCAACTGACCGACTGACCGCCCGACAGACCGACTGACCGACGGACCGACTGACCGACTGACCGTCTGACCGACCGACCGACCGACCGACCGACCGACAGACTGACCGACTGACCGTCTGACCGACCGACCGACCGACCGACCGACCGACCGACCGACCGACCGACTGTCTGACCGACCGACCGACCGACCGACCGACCGACGGACTGACCGCCCGACTGACCGACTGACCGACTGACCGACTGACCGTCTGACTGACCGACCGACCGACCGACCGACCGAACGACGGACTGACCGACCGACCGACCGACCGACCGACCGACTGTCTGACCGACCGACGGACTGACTGACCGACCGACCGACCGACGGACTGACCGCCCGACCGACTGACCGACGGACCGACCGACCGACCGACCGACCGACCGACCGACCGACCGACCGACCGACCGACCGACCGACCGACCGACCGACCGACGACCGACCGACCGACCGACCGACTGTCTGACCGACCGACGGACTGACTGACCGACCGACCGACCGACGGACTGACCGCCCGACCGACTGACCGACGGACCGACCGACCGACCGACCGACCGACCGACCGACCGACCGACCGACCGACCGACCGACTGTCTGACCGACCGACGGACTGACTGACCGACCGACCGACCGACCGACCGACCGACCGACCGACCGAACGACGGACTGATCGACCGACCGACCGACCGTCCGACCGACCGACCGACCGACCGACCGACCGACCGACCGACCGACCGACCGACCGACCGACCGACCGACCGACCGACCGACCGACCGACCGACCGACCGACCGACCGACCGACCGACCGACCGACTGTCTGACCGACCGACGGACTGACTGACCGACCGACCGACCGACGGACTGACCGCCCGACTGACCGACTGACCGACTGACTGACCGACCGACCGACCGACCGACCGAACGACGGACTGACCGACCGACCGACCGACCGACCGACCGACCGACCGACCGACCGACGGACCGACCGACCGACCAACCGACCGACCGACCGACCGACCGACCGACCGACCGACCGACCGACCGACCGACCGAACGACGGACTGACCGACCAACTGACCGACTGACCGCCCGACTGACCGACTGACCGACGGACCGACTGACCGACTGACCGTCTGACCGACCGACCGACCGACCGACCGACCGACAGACTGACCGACTGACCGTCTGACCGACCGACCGACCGACCGACCGACCGACCGTCCGACCGACCGACCGACCGACCGACCGACCGACCGACCGACCGACCGACCGACTGACCGACCGACTGTCTGACCGACCGACCGACCGACCGACCGACCGACGGACTGACCGCCCGACTGACCGACTGACCGACTGACCGACTGACCGTCTGACTGACCGACCGACCGACCGACCGACCGAACGACGGAC
>NW_027488293.1:0-7689 GCF_050908995.1 Andrena cerasifolii | reverse complement strand
TTTTTTTTAAATTTGTAAAAAAATTTAATTTTTCTCAAAATTATTTCTTTTTATTTCAAAAAATGTTTTTAAAATTTTTTTAAATTTTGTTTTCCTTTATTTTAATTTTTTTAATTTTTTAAAATTTTTCTAAAATTTAAAAAAAAATTAAAATTTTTTTTTTAATTTTTTTAAAATTTTCATTTAATTTTTTAATTTTTTTAAATTTTTTATTTAATTTTTAAAATTTTTTTTAATTTTTTTTAATTTTTTACAAATTTTTTTTTAATTTTTTTGTATATTTTAAATTTTTAAAAATTTTATTCTTTATTTTTTATCTTTTTTTAAATTTTTTTTAAAATTTTTATTTAGTTTTTTAAATTTTTTTAAATTTTTTTTTTAAATTTTTTTTTTATTTTTTAAAAATTTTTATTTAATTTTTTTAATTTTTTTAAAATTTATTTAAATTTAAAAATTTTTTAATTTTTTTTTTAAATTTTTAAAAAAAATTTTTTAAATTTTAATTTTTTTAAAATTTTTTAAAATTATTTTTTTAAAATTTTTTTTATTTTTTTTTAAATTTTTTAATTTTTTTAATTTTTATTTAATTTTTGTAAATTTAAAAAAAAAATTATTTTTTTTTATATTTCAATTTTTTTATATTTTAAATTTTTTTATATTTTAAATTTTTAAATTTAATAAAATTTCTTTAAAAATTTTTTAAATTTTTAAAATTATTTATTTTTTTTAAATTTAAAATTTTTTTTTAAATTTTTTTAAAATTATTTTTTTTTATTTTAAATTTTTTTCTTAATTTTTTTAAAAGTTTGTTTTAATTTTTAAACCATTTAAATTTTTTTTATTTATGTTTTTAAAATTTTTTAATTTTTTTAAAATTTTTTATTTAATTTTTAAAAAATTTAAAAAAAAAATGTTTATTTATTTTTTTATTTTCTTTATATTTTAATTTTTTTTAAATTTTTAATTTTTTTTTTAGTTTTTCAAAATTTCGTTAAAATTTTTGAAATGTTTTTTAAAATTATTTTTACAATTTTCTTTATAATTTTTTCTTTATTTTTAATTTTTTTTATACATTTTTTATTTTTAAATTGTTTTGAAATTTTTTTAAAAAATTTTATCTTTAATTTTTATATTTTTTTTATTTTTAAAAAATTTTTTATTTATTTTTATTTTTTTTATTTATTTTTTAAAAAATTATTTATATTTTTTTATCTTTTTAATTTTTTTTAATTCTTTTTAAATTTTAAAATTTTTTTTTTAATTTTCTTATAATTTTTTTTTTTTTTTTTTAATTTTTTTAATTTTTTTTAATTTTTTTTACAATTTTTTATATAATTTTTTCTTTATTTTTAATTTTTTTAAAATTATTTATATTTTTTAATTTTAAATTTGTTTTAAATTTTTTTAAAATTATTTTTTTTATTTTAAAATTTTTTCTTAATTTTTTTAAAGTTTGTTTTAATTTTTTAACCATTTTAAAATTTTTTTATTTATGTTCTTAATTTTTTTTTTAAATTTTTATTTAATTTTTGTAAATTTTAAAAAAAAATTATTTTTTCTATATTTTAAATTTTTTTAATTTTTTAAAATATTTTAAAAATTAATAAAATTTTTTGAAAATTTTTTAATTTTTTTTTTAAATTTTTTAATTTTTTTTTATATTTTTTACAAAAAATTTTGATTTTTGTTTATATTTTTTAAATTTAAAAAAAAAAATTTCTATATTTTTTATTTTTTTTTAATTTTTAAAATTATTTTATTTATTTTTGTTTTAAATTATTATTTTTTTTAATTTTTTAATTTTTTTTTTAATTTTCTTGTAATTTTTTTTATTTTTTAAAATTTTTTTTTATTTTTTTTTTAAATTTTTAATTTTTAAAAATTTTCTAAATTTTTTTTTAAAGTTTGTTTTAATATTTTAAGCATTTTAAATTTTTTTTATTTATGTTTTTTAATTTTTTTAATTTTTTTTAAATTTTTATTTCATTTTTAAAATTTTTATTATATATTTTTTTATTTATTTTTTCATTTTTTTTATATTTTAAATTTATTTTAAATTTTTTAATTTTTTTTTTAGTTTTTTCAAATTTTGTTAAAATTTTTATGAAATTTTTGAAATTTTTTTTACAATTATTTTTACAATTTTCTTTATAATTTTTTCTTTATTTTTAATTTTTTTAAATTATTTATTTTTTTAATTTTAAATTTTTTTAAATTTTTTTAAAATTATTTTTTTTTAATTATTTTATTCATGTTTTTAATTTTTTTATTTTTTTTTAATTTTTATTTCATTTTTGTAAATTTTTAAAAAAATTTTATTTTTTTTATATTTCAAAATTTTTATATTTTAAATTTTTTTATATTTTAAATTTTTTATATTTTAAATTTTTTTACATTTTAAATTTTTTTATATTTAAAATTTTTTTAATTTTTTAAAATTTTTTAAAATTTAATAAAATTTTTTTAAAAAATTTTAATTTTTTTTAAATTTTTAAATTTTTTTTTATATTTTTTACAAAAAAATTTTGATTTTTTTATATTTTTTACAAAAAATTTGGATTTTTTTTATATTTTTTAAATTTTTATTTAATTTTTGTAAATTTTTTAAAAAAAATTTTTATTTTTTTAAATTTAAAATTTTTTTTAATTTTTTTAAATTATTCTTTTTTTATTTAAAATTTTTTTCTTAATTTTTTAAAAAGTTTGTTCTAATTTTTTAAACATTTTAATTTTTTTTATTTGTTTTTAAAATTTTAAATTTTCTTTAAAATTTTTTATTTAATTTTTAAAAAAAATTTAAAAAAAATTTTTTTTTTTTTTATTTTTTTTTTAAATTTTACAATTTTTTTAAATTTTTTAAATTTTTTAATTTTTTTTAAATTTTCTTTACTTTAATTTTTTTTAAATTTAAATTTTTTTTAATTTTTTCAAATTATTTTTGTTTATTTTAAATTGTTTTAAATTTTTTTTAAAGTTTGTTTTAATTTTTTAAACTTTTTAATTTTTTTTATTTATGTTTTTTAATTTTTTTTAAATTTTTTAAAAATTTTTATTTAATTTTTTAAAATTTTAAAAAATTTTAAAATTTTTTAAAATTTTTCAAATTTTTTAAAATTTTTTTTAAATTTTTTTAAAGTTTTTTATTTTTTTTATATTTTTTACAAAAATTTTTGAATTTTTTTTATATTTTTAAAATTTTTTTAAAATTTTTTTTCTTTATTTTTTATTTTTTTTAATTTTTATTTAATTTTTGTAAATTTAAAAAAAAAAAAATTTATTTTTTTTTATACTTCAAATTTTTTATATTTTAAATTTTTTATATTTCAAGTTTTTTTTAAATTTTTTATAATTTTTTAAAAAAATTTAAAATTGAATAAAAATTTTTAAAATTTTTTTAAATTTTTTTTAAAATTTTTTAATTTTTTTTAAATTTTAAATTTTTTTTTTAATTTTTTTGAAATTTTCTTTACTTTAATTTTTTTTAAATTAAAAATTTTTTTTTAATTTTTTTAAAATAATTTTTTGTTATTTTAAAATTTTCTTCTTAATTTTTTTAAAGTTTGTTTTAATTTTTTAACCATTTTAATTTTTTTTATTTATGTTTTTTAATTTTTTTATTTTTTTTAATTTTTATTTAATTTTTGTAAATTTTTTAAAAAATTTTTTTATTTTTTTTTATATTTCAAATTTTTTATATTTTAAATTTTTTATATTTCAAATTTTTTAAAATTTTTTATAATTTTTTAAAAATTTTAAAATTGAATAAAATTTTTTAAAAATTTTTTAAAATTTTTTTTAAATTTTTTAATTTTTTTAAATTTTAAATTTTTTTTTTATATTTTTTACAAAAAATTTTATTTTTTTATATTTTTTAATTTTTTTTAAAAAAAAAATACAATTTTTTATATAATTTTCTCTTTATTTTTAATTTTTTTAAAATTATTTATTTTTTTTAAATTTAAAATTTTTTTTTAATTTTTTTTAAATTATTCTTTTTTTATTTAAAATTTTTTTCTTAATTTTTTAAAAAGTTTGTTCTAATTTTTTAAACATTTTAATTTTTTTTATTTGTTTTTAAAATTTTAAATTTTTTTTAAATTTTTTTATTTAATTTTTAAAAAAAATTTAAAAAAAATTTTTTTTTTTTTTTTATTTTTTTTTTTAAATTTTACAATTTTTTTAAATTTTTTAAATTTTTTAATTTTTTTTAAATTTTCTTTACTTTAATTTTTTTTAAATTTAAATTTTTTTTTAATTTTTTCAAATTATTTTTGTTTATTTTAAATTGTTTTAAATTTTTTTAAAAGTTTGTTTTAATTTTTTAACCTTTTTAATTTTTTTTATTTATGTTTTTTAATTTTTTTAAATTTTTTTAAAAATTTTTATTTAATTTTTTAAATTTTTTAAAAAATTTTAAAATTTTTTAAAATTTTTCAAATTTTTTAAAATTTTTTTTAAATTTTTTTAAAGTTTTTTATTTTTTTTATATTTTTTACAAAAATTTTTGAATTTTTTTTATATTTTTAAAATTTTTTTGAAATTTTTTTTCTTTATTTTTTATTTTTTTTAATTTTTATTTAATTTTTGTAAATTTTTTAAAAAAAAATTTTATTTTTTTTTATACTTCAAATTTTTTATATTTTAAATTTTTTATATTTCAAGTTTTTTTTAAATTTTTTATAATTTTTTAAAAAAATTTAAAATTGAATAAAAATTTTTAAAAAATTTTTAAATTTTTTTTTAAATTTTTTAATTTTTTTTAAATTTTAAATTTTTTTTTTAATTTTTTTGAAATTTTCTTTACTTTAATTTTTTTTAAATTAAAAATTTTTTTTTAATTTTTTTAAAATAATTTTTTGTTATTTTAAAATTTTCTTCTTAATTTTTTTAAAGTTTGTTTTAATTTTTTAACCATTTTAATTTTTTTTATTTATGTTTTTTAATTTTTTTATTTTTTTTAATTTTTATTTAATTTTTGTAAGTTTTTAAAAAAATTTTTTTATTTTTTTTTATATTTCAAATTTTTTATATTTTAAATTTTTTATATTTCAAATTTTTTAAAATTTTTTATAATTTTTTAAAAATTTTAAAATTGAATAAAATTTTTTAAAAATTTTTTAATTTTTTTAAATTTTAAAATTTTTTTTTATATTTTTTACAAAAAATTTGATTTTTTTATATTTTTTAATTTTTTTTAAAAAAAAATTACAATTTTTTATATAATTTTCTCTTTATTTTTAATTTTTTTAAAATTATTTTTTTTTATTTAAAATTTTTTTCTTAATTTTTTAAAAAGTTTGTTCTAATTTTTTAAACATTTTAATTTTTTTTATTTGTTTTTAAAATTTTAAAATTTTTTTAAAAATTTTTATTTAATTTTTAAAAAAAATTTTTAAAAAATTTTTATTTTTTTTTAAATTTTACAATTTTTTTAAATTTTTTAAATTTTTTAATTTTTTTTAAATTTTCTTTACTTTAATTTTTTTTAAATTTAAATTTTTTTTTAATTTTTTCAAATAATTTTTGTTTATTTTAAATTGTTTTAAATTTTTTTTAAAGTTTGTTTTAATTTTTTAACCTTTTTAATTTTTTTTATTTATGTTTTTTAATTTTTTTTAAATTTTTTTAAAAATTTTTATTTAATTTTTTAAATTTTTTAAAAAATTTTAAAATTTTTTAAAATTTTTCAAATTTTTAAAAATTTTTTTAAAATTTTTTTAAAATTTTTTATTTTTTTTATATTTTTTACAAAAATTTTTTGAATTTTTTTTATATTTTTAAAATTTTTTTAAAATTTTTTTTCTTTATTTTTTATTTTTTTTAATTTAAAAAATTTTTTTAAATTATTTTTGTTTTAAATTATTATTATTTTTTTAATTTTTACATTTTTTTTATAACTTTTTCTTTATTTTTAATTTTTTTTAAATTTTAAATTTTTTAAAATTTTTTTAAAATTTTTTTTTTTAATTATTTTATTTATGTTTTATAATTTTTTATTTTTTTAAATTTTTATTTAATTTTTGTAAATTTTTAAAAAAAAATTTATTTTTTTTATATTTCAAATATATTTATATTGTAATTTTTTTATATTTTAAATTTTTTAATTTTTTAAATTTTTTTAAAATTTAACAAAATTTTTTAAAATTTAATAAAATTTTTTTAAAAAATTTTTTCTTTATTTTTTATATTTTTTTTATTTTAAAAAATTTTTTATTTATTTTTATTTTTTTTATTTATTTTTTAAAAAATTATTTATATTTTATTAATTTTTTTTTTTTAAATTGTTAAAATTTTTTTTTTAATTTTCTTATAATTTTTTTTATTTTTTAAAATTTTTTTTTATTTTTTTTTATTTTTTTTATATTTTAAATTTTTTCTTTTTTTTACTTTTTTTTTTAATTTTTTACAACAAATTTTTTAATTTTTTTTATACTTTTAAATTTTTAGAAAAAATTTTTTCTTTATTTTTTTAAATTTTTTTTAAAAAATTTATTTATTTTTGTTTTAAATTATTATTTTTTTAATTTTAATTTTTTCTAAATTTAAAAAAAATTTTTTACTAAATTTAAAAAAAAATTTATTTTTTTAAAAATTATTTGTTTTTTATTTAAAAAAATGTTTTTATAATTTTTTTAAATTTTTAATTTTTTTATCTATTTTAAAATTTTTTATCTATTTTTAAATTTTTTTATATTTTAATTTTTTATTAATTTAATTTTTTTAATTTTTTCAATTTTTCAAAATTTTTTTATAAATTTTTTGAAATTTTTTTAAAAATTATTTTTACAATTTTTTTTATAATTTTTCTTTATTTTTAATATTTTTTAATTTTTTAATTTTTTTTAAAAATTTTCTTTACTTTATTTTTTTTAAAAATTTAATTTTTTTTTAATTTTTTAAAAAAATTTTTTTCATTTTAAATTTTTTTTAAAGTTTGTTTTAATTTTTTTAACCATTTTAAATTTTTTTTATTTATGTTTTTTAATTTTTTAAAATTTTTTTTAAATTTTTTTTTTAATTTTTTAAAAAAATTTTAAAAAAAATTTTATTCATTAATTTTATTTTTTTTATATTTAAAATTTTTTAAAATTTTTTTAAAATTTTTTAAAATTTTTAAAATTTTTTAAAATTCTTTAAAATCTTTCAAAATTTTTTAAAATTTTAAAAATTTTTTTTAAATTTTTTAAAAATTTTTTAAAATTTTTAAAATTTTTTAAAATTTTTAAAATTTTTTAAAATTTTTAAAATTTTTTAAAATTTTTAAAATTTTTTAAAATTTTTAAAATTTTTTAAAATTTTTAAAATTTTTTAAAATTTTTAAAATTTTTTAAAATTTTTAAAATTTTTTAAATTTTTTTTAAAAAATTTGCTTTAATTTTTAACAACTTTTTTAAATGTTTTTTAAAAAAAATTTTAATTTTTTAAAATTTTTTTTTTAAATTTTTATTTAATTTTTTTATTTTTCTTTTAAATTTTTATTTGTTTATTTTTTTTAAATTTTTTATTTTTGTTTTAAATTTTTGTATATTTTTTTTTATTTTAAAATTTTTTTTATTTTAATTTTTTTTATTTTTTTAATTTTTTAAAATTTTTTTTTAATTTTTTTAAAATTTTTTTTATATTTTATTTTTTAATTATATTTTTTTAAAATTTTTATTTAATTTTTTTTTAAATTTAAATTTTTTTAAA
>NW_027488292.1:0-7698 GCF_050908995.1 Andrena cerasifolii | reverse complement strand
TATTGAAAAACCGATTTTGAAAAACCAATATTGAAAAACCGATATTGAAACCAATATTGAAACCAATATTAAAAAACCGATTTTGAAAAACCGATATTGAAAAACCGACGTTGAAAAACCGATATTGAAAAACCGATTTTGAAAAACCGATATTGAAAAACCGATATTGAAAAACCGATATTGAAAAACCGATATTGAAACCGATATTGAAACCGATATTGAAAAACCGATATTGAAACGGATAGTGAAACCGATATTGAAAAACCGATTTTGAAAAACCGATATTGAAAACCCGATATTGAAAAAAAAAGATATTGAAAAACCGATACAGAAAAACCAATATTGAAACCGATATTGAAACCAATATTGAAAAACCGATATTGAAAAACCGATATTGAAACCAATATTGAAACCGATATTGAAAAACCGATATTGAAACGGATAGTGAAACCGATATTGAAAAACCGATTTTGAAAAACCGTTATTGAAAAACCGATATTGAAAAACCGATATTGAAAAACCGATATTGAAAATCCGATATTGAAAAACCGATTTTGAAAAACCGACGTTGAAAAACCGATATTGAAAAACCGATTTTGAAAAACCGATATTGAAAAACCGATAGTGAAACCGATATTGAAACCAATATTGAAAAACCGATTATGAAAAACCGATATTGAAAAACCGATATTGAAACCAATATTGAAAAATCGATTTTGAAAAACCGATTTTGAAAAACCAATATTGAAAAACCTATTTTGAAAAAACAATATTGAAAAACCGATATTGAAACCAATATTGAAACCAATATTAAAAAACTGATTTTGAAAAACCGATATTGAAAACCGACGTTGAAAAACCGATATTGAAAAACCGATTTTGAAAAACCGATATTGAAAAACCGATATTGAAACCGATATTGAATTCAATATTGAAAAACCGATTTTGAAAAACCGATATTGAAAAACCGACGTTGAAAATCCGATTTTGAAAAACCGATATTGAAAAATTGATATTGAAAAACCGATATTGAAAAACCGATATTGAAAAACCGATATTGAAAAACCGATATTGAAAACCGATATTGAAACCGATATTGAAAAACCGATATTGAAAAACCAATTTTGAAAAACCGATATTGAAACCAATATTGAAAAACCGATTATGAAAAACCGATATTGAAAAACCGATATTGAAACCAATATTGAAAAACCGATTTTGATAAACCGATATTGAAACCGATATTGAAACCAATATTGGAAAACCGATATTGGAAAACCGATATTCAAACCAATATTGAAACCGATAGTGGAACCGATATTGAAAAAACCGATTTTGAAAAACCAATATTGAAAAACCGATATTGAAACCAATATTGAAACCAATATTAAAAAACCGATTTTGAAAAACCGATATTGAAAAACCGACGTTGAAAAACCGATATTGAAAAACCGATTTTGAAAAACCGATATTGAAAAACCGATATTGAAAAACCGATATTGAAAAACCGATATTGAAACCGATATTGAAACCGATATTGAAAAACCGATATTGAAACGGATAGTGAAACCGATATTGAAAAACCGATTTTGAAAAACCGATATTGAAAACCCGATATTGAAAAAAAAGATATTGAAAAACCGATACAGAAAAACCAATATTGAAACCGATATTGAAACCAATATTGAAAAACCGATATTGAAAAACCTATATTGAAACCAATATTGAAACCGATATTGAATAACCGATATTGAAACGGATAGTGAAACCGATATTGAAAAACCGATTTTGAAAAACCGTTATTGAAAAACCGATATTGAAAAACCGATATTGAAAAACCGATATTGAAAATCCGATATTGAAAAACCGATTTTGAAAAACCGACGTTGAAAAACCGATATTGAAAAACCGATTTTGAAAAACCGATATTGAAAAACCGATAGTGAAACCGATATTGAAACCAATATTGAAAAACCGATTATGAAAAACCGATATTGAAAAACCGATATTGAAACCAATATTGAAAAATCGATTTTGAAAAACCGATTTTGAAAAACCAATATTGAAAAACCTATTTTGAAAAAACAATATTGAAAAACCGATATTGAAACCAATATTGAAACCAATATTAAAAAACTGATTTTGAAAAACCGATATTGAAAACCGACGTTGAAAAACCGATATTGAAAAACCGATTTTGAAAAACCGATTTTGATAAACCGATATTGAAAAACCTATTTTGAAAAAACAATATTGAAAAACCGATATTGAAACCAATATTGAAACCAATATTAAAAAACTGATTTTGAAAAACCAATATTGAAAAACCGACGTTGAAAAACAGATTTTGAAAAACCGATATTGAAAAATTGATATTGAAAAACCGATATTGAAAAACCGATATTGAAAAACCGATATTGAAACCGATATTCAAACCAATATTGGAAAACCGATATTGGAAAACCGATATTGAAAAACCGACGTTGAAAAACCGATATTGAAAAACCGATTTTGAAAAACCGATAATGAAAAACTGATATTGAAACCGATATTGAATTCAATATTGAAAAACCGCTTTTGAAAAACCGATATTGAAAAACCGATATTGAAAATCCGATATTGAAAAACCGATATTGAAAAACCGATATTGAATATCCGATATTGAAAAACCGATATTGAAACCGATATTGAAACCAATATTGGAAAACCGATATTGGAAAACCGATATTCAAACCAATATTGAAACCGATAGTGGAACCGATATTGAAAAACCGATATTGAAACCAATATTGAAACCAATATTGAAAAACCGATTATGAAAAACCGATATTGAAAAACCGATATTGAAACCTATATTGAAAAATCGATTTTGAAAAACCGATTTTGAAAAACCAATATTGAAAAACCTATTTTGAAAAAACAATATTGAAAAACCGATATTGAAACCAATATTGAAACCAATATTAAAAAACTGATTTTGAAAAACCAATATTGAAAAACCGACGTTGAAAAACAGATTTTGAAAAACCGATATTGAAAAATTGATATTGAAAAAACGATATTGAAAAACCGATATTGAAAAACCGATATTGAAACCGATATTCAAAAACCAATATTGGAAAACCGATATTGGAAAACCGATATTCAAACCAATATTGAAACCGATAGTGGAACCGATATTGAAAAACCGATTTTGAAAAACCAATATTGAAAAACCGACGTTGAAAAACCAATTTTGATAAACCGATATTGAAAAATCGATATTGAAAAACCGATATTGAAAATCCGATATTGAAAACCGATATTGAAACCGATATTGAAAAACCGATATTGAAAAACCAATTTTGAAAAACCGATATTGAAACCAATATTGAAAAACCGATTATGAAAAACCGATATTGAAAAACCGATATTGAAACCAATATTGAAAAACCGATTTTGATAAACCGATTTTGAAAAACCAATATTGAAAAACCGATTTTGAAAAACCAATATTGAAAAACCGATTTTGAAAAACCAATATTAAAAAACCGATATTGAAACCAATATTGAAACCAATATTAAAAAACCGATTTTGAAAAACCGATATTGAAAAACCGACGTTGAAAAACCGATATTGAAAAACCGATTTTGAAAAACCGATATTGAAAAACCGATATTGAAAAACCGATATTGAAAAACCGATATTGAAACCGATATTGAAACCGATATTGAAAAACCGATATTGAAACGGATAGTGAAACCGATATTGAAAAACCGATTTTGAAAAACCGATATTGAAAAACCGACGTTGAAAAACCGATATTGAAAAACCGATTTTGAAAAACCGATATTGAAAAACTGATAATGAAACCGATATTGAATTCAATATTGAAAAACCGCTTTTGAAAAACCGATATTGAAAAACCGATATTGAAAAACCGATATTGAAAAACCGATATTGAAAAACCGATATTGAAAATCCGATATTGAAAAACCGATATTGAAACCGATATTGAAACCAATATTGGAAAACCGATATTGGAAAACCGATATTCAAACCAATATTGAAACCGATAGTGGAACCGATATTGAAAAACCGATTTTGAAAAACCAATATTGAAAAACCGACGTTGAAAAACAGATTTTGAAAAACCGATATTGAAAAATTGATATTGAAAAACCGATATTGAAAAACCGATATTGAAAAACCGATATTGAAACCGATATTCAAACCAATATTGGAAAACCGATATTGGAAAACCGATATTCAAACCAATATTGAAACCGATAGTGGAACCGATATTGAAAAACCGATTTTGAAAAACCAATATTGGAAAACCGACGTTGAAAAACCAATTTTGATAAACCGATATTGAAAAATCGATATTGAAAAACCGATATTGAAAATCCGATATTGAAAACCGATATTGAAACCGATATTGAAAAACCGATATTGAAAAACCAATTTTGAAAAACCGATATTGAAACCAATATTGAAAAACCGATTATGAAAAACCGATATTGAAAAACCGATATTGAAACCAATATTGAAAAACCGATTTTGATAAACCGATTTTGAAAAACCAATATTGAAAAACCGATTTTGAAAAACCAATATTGAAAAACCGATTTTGAAAAACCAATATTAAAAAACCGATATTGAAACCAATATTGAAACCAATATTAAAAAACCGATTTTGAAAAACCGATATTGAAAAACCGACGTTGAAAAACCGATATTGAAAAACCGATTTTGAAAAACCGATATTGAAAAACCGATATTGAAAAACCGATATTGAAAAACCGATATTGAAACCGATATTGAAACCGATATTGAAAAACCGATATTGAAACGGATAGTGAAACCGATATTGAAAAACCGATTTTGAAAAACCAATATTAAAAAACCGATATTGAAACCAATATTGAAACCAATATTAAAAAACCGATTTTGAAAAACCGATATTGAAAAACCGACGTTGAAAAGCCGATATTGAAAACCCGATTTTGAAAAACCGATATTGAAAAACCGATATTGAAAAACCGATATTGAAAAACCGATATTGAAAAACCGATATTGAAAATCCGATATTGAAAAACCGATATTGAAACCGATATTGAAAAACCGATTTTGAAAAACCAATATTGAAAAACCGACGTTGAAAAACAGATTTTGAAAAACCGATATTGAAAAATTGATATTGAAAAACCGATATTGAAAAACCGATATTGAAAAACCGATATTGAAACCGATATTCAAACCAATATTGGAAAACCGATATTGGAAAACAGATATTCAAACCAATATTGAAACCGATAGTGGAACCGATATTGAAAAACCGATTTTGAAAAACCAATATTGAAAAACCGACGTTGAAAAACCAATTTTGATAAACCGATATTGAAAAATCGATATTGAAAACCGATATTGAAAATCCGATATTGAAAACCGATATTGAAACCGATATTGAAAAACCGATATTGAAAAACCAATTTTGAAAAACCGATATTGAAACCAATATTGAAAAACCGATTATGAAAAACCGATATTGAAAAACCGATATTGAAACCAATATTGAAAAACCGATTTTGATAAACCGATTTTGAAAAACCAATATTGAAAAACCGATTTTGAAAAACCAATATTGAAAAACCGATTTTGAAAAACCAATATTAAAAAACCGATATTGAAACCAATATTGAAACCAATATTAAAAAACCGATTTTGAAAAACCGATATTGAAAAACCGACGTTGAAAAACCGATATTGAAAAACCGATATTGAAAAACCGATATTGAAAAACCGATATTGAAAAACCGATATTGAAAAACCGATATTGAAACCGATATTGAAACCGATATTGAAAAACCGATATTGAAACGGATAGTGAAACCGATATTGAAAAACCGATTTTGAAAAACCGATATTGAAAACCCGATATTGAAAAAAAAGATATTGAAAAACCGATACAGAAAAACCAATATTGAAACCGATATTGAAACCAATATTGAAAAACCGATATTGAAAAACCGATATTGAAACCAATATTGAAACCGATATTGAAACGGATAGTGAAACCGATATTGAAAAACCGATTTTGAAAAGCCGTTATTGAAAAACCGATATTGAAAAACCGATATTGAAAAACCGATATTGAAAATCCGATATTGAAAAACCGATTTTGAAAAACCGACGTTGAAAAACCGATATTGAAAAACCGATTTTGAAAAACCGATATTGAAAAACCGATATTGAAACCGATATTGAAACCAATATTGAAAAACCGATTATGAAAAACCGATATTGAAAAACCGATATTGAAACCAATATTGAAAAATCGATTTTGAAAAACCGATTTTGAAAAACCAATATTGAAAAACCTATTTTGAAAAAACAATATTGAAAAACCGATATTGAAACCAATATTAAAACCAATATTAAAAAACTGATTTTGAAAAACCGATATTGAAAACCGACGTTGAAAAACCGATATTGAAAAACCGATTTTGAAAAATCGATATTGAAAAACCGATATTGAAACCGATATTGAATTCAATATTGAAAAACCGATTTTGAAAAACCGATATTGAAAAACCGACGTTGAAAATCCGATTTTGAAAAACCGATATTGAAAAATTGATATTGAAAAACCGATATTGAAAAACCGATATTGAAAAACCGATATTGAAAAACCGATATTGAAAAACCGATTTTGAAAAACCGATATTGAAAAACCGATAGTGAAACCGATATTCAAACCAATATTGAAAAACCGATTATGAAAAACCGATATTGAAAAACCGATATTGAAACCAATATTGAAAAATCGATTTTGAAAAACCGATTTTGAAAAACCAATATTGAAAAACCTATTTTGAAAAAACAATATTGAAAAACCGATATTGAAACCAATATTGAAACCAATATTAAAAAACTGATTTTGAAAAACCGATATTGAAACCGACGTTGAAAAACCGATATTGAAAAACCGATTTTGAAAACCGATATTGAAAAACCGATATTGAAACCGATATTGAATTCAATATTGAAAAACCGATTTTGAAAAACCGATATTGAAAAACCGACGTTGAAAATCCGATTTTGAAAAACCGATATTGAAAAATTGATATTGAAAAACCGATATTGAAAAACCGATATTGAAAAACCGATATTGAAAAACCGATATTGAAAACCGATATTGAAACCGATATTGAAAAACCGATATTGAAAAACCAATTTTGAAAAACCGATATTGAAACCAATATTGAAAAACCGATTATGAAAAACCGATATTGAAAAACCGATATTGAAACCAATATTGAAAAACCGATTTTGATAAACCGATATTGAAACCGATATTGAAACCAATATTGGAAAACCGATATTGGAAAACCGATATTCAAACCAATATTGAAACCGATAGTGGAACCGATATTGAAAAACCGATTTTGAAAAACCAATATTGAAAAACCGATATTGAAACCAATATTGAAACCAATATTAAAAAACCGATTTTGAAAACCGATATTGAAAAACCGACGTTGAAAAACCGATATTGAAAAACCGATTTTGAAAAACCGATATTGAAAAACCGATATTGAAAAACCGATATTGAAAAACCGATATTGAAACCGATATTGAAACCGATATTGAAAAACCGATATTGAAACGGATAGTGAAACCGATATTGAAAAACCGATTTTGAAAAACCGATA
>NW_027488291.1:0-7706 GCF_050908995.1 Andrena cerasifolii | reverse complement strand
AAATTTTTTTTGAATATTTAAAAAAAAAATTTTTTTAAATTTTTAAAATTTTTTTTAAAATTTTTATTTAACTTTTTTTAATTTTTTTAAAAAAAAATTGAAAATTTAAAAAAAAATTTTTTTAATTTTTTTAAATTTTTTGAAAATTTTTAAAAAATTTTTTGAAAATTTTTAAAAAATTTTTTGAAAATTTTTAAAAAATTTTTTGAAAATTTAAAAGAAATTTTTTTTTAATTTTTTAAAATTTTTTTAAAATTTTTTATTTAACTTTTTTTATTTTTTTTTAATTTTTTAAAATTTTTTAAAATTTTTTTAAAATTTTTTTCAAAATTTTTTTTAAAATTTTTTTTATATTTTTTATTTATTTTTTTTTAAATTTTGTTTAACTTTTTTTTAATTTTTTAAATTTTTTAAAATTTTTTTTAAATTTTTAAAATTTTTTAAATTTTTAAAAAATTTTTCAAAATTCTTTTAAAGATTTTTTAAAATTTTTTTGAAAATTTAAAAGAATTTTTTTTTTAATTTTTTAAATTTTTTTTGTTAAATTCTTATTTAACTTTTTTTATTTTTTTTTAATTTTTTCAAATTTTTTTGAAAATTTTTTAAAATTTTTTTAAATTTTTTTATATTTCTTACAAATTATTTTTAATTTTTTAACAATTTTTTTTAAATGTTTTAAAAAAAATTTTAATTTTTTTCTCAATTTTTTTTAAAAAATTTTATTTAATTTTTTAAAATTTTTTTAAAATTTTTTTTATTTTTTTAATTTTTTTAAAAAAAAATTTAAAAATTTTTTAAAATTTTTTTGAAAATTTTTTAAAATTTTTGTTTAATTTTTTTATATTTTTTACAATTTTTTTAAAATTTTTTTATATTTCTTAAATTTAAAAAAAAATTTCTTTATTTTTTATTTTATTTTAATTTTAAAAATTTTTTATTTATTTTTGTTTTAAATTATTATTTTTTTTAATTTTTATTTGTTTATTTTTTTTTAATTTCTTTTATTTTTCTTTTAAATTTTTGTATATTTTTTTTATTTAAATTTTTTTTATATTTTAAAATTTTTTTACTTTAATTTTTTTTATTTCTTTAAAAATTTGTTTTAATTTTTTAACAATTTTTAATTTTTATTTTTCTTTTATTTTACTTTTTTAACTTTTTTAAATTTTAAATGTTTTTTTTTAATTTTCTTATAATTTTTTTATTTTTTCTTTAAATTTTAAATTTTTAAAATTTTTTTTTAAATTCTTTTAAATTTTTTTTTAATTTTTCAAAATTTTTTTTTAATTTTTTCTATAACTTTTTTATTTTTTTTTAATTTTTTAAAATTTTTTTAAAATTTTTTTAAAATTTTTTTAAAATTTTTTTAAAATTTTTTTAAAATTTTTTTAAAATTTTTTTTTATATTTTTTATTTAATTTTTTTTAAATTTTTGTTTAACTTTTTTTTAATTTTTAAAATTTTTTGAAATTTTTTTTAAATTTTTTAAAATTTTTTTATATTTTTTTTAAATTTTTGTATATTTTTTTATTTAAATTTTTTCATATTTTAAAATTTTTTTATTTTTTAAATTTTTTTTAAGAAAAATTTTGAAAATTTTTTGAAAATTTTTTAAAAATTTTTTGAAAATTGTTTTATATTTTTTTAAAAATTTTGTATATTTTTTTTATTTAAAAATTCTTTTTTTATTTTTAAATTTTTTTTATTTTAATTTTTTTTAATTTTTTTAAAATTTTTTTTTTAATTTTTTTAAAAAATTTTTTTTTAATTTTTTAAAAAATTTTTTTAATTTTTTAAAAATTTTTTTTTTAATTTTTTAAAAATTTGTTGAAATTTTTTTTAATTTTTTAAAATTTTTTTTATATATTTTTAAAATTTTTGTATATTTTTTTTATTTAAATTTTTTTTATATTTTAAATTTTTTTTATTTTTTAAAATTTTTTTTAAACAAAATTTTGAAAATTTTTTGAACATTTTTATAATTTTTTTTGAATATTTAAAAAAAAAATTTTTTAAAATTTTTAAATTTTTTTTTAAAATTTTTATTTAACTTTTTTTAATTTTTTAAAAAAAAATTTAAAATTTAAAAAAAAATTTTTTTAATTTTTTTAAATTTTTTGAAAATTTTTAAAAAATTTTTTGAAAATTTTTAAAAAATTTTTTGAAAATTTAAAAGAAATTTTTTTTTAATTTTTTAAAATTTTTTTAAAATTTTTTATTTAACTTTTTTTATTTTTTTTTAATTTTTTAAAAATTTTTAAAATTTTTTAAAATTTTTTTTTTAATTTTTTTTAAAATTTTTTTTATATTTTTTATTTATTTTTTTTAAATTTTTGTTTAACTTTTTTTAATTTTTTAAATTTTTTAAAATTTTTTTTAAATTTTTAAAATTTTTTAAAATTTAAAAATTTTTTTAAAATTATTTTAAAGATTTTTTAAAATTTTTTTGAAAATTTAAAAGAATTTTTTTTTTAATTTTTTAAATTTTTTTTTTAAATTTTTATTTAACTTTTTTTATTTTTTTTTAATTTTTTCAAATTTTTTTGAAAATTTTTTAAAATTTTTTAAAATTTTTTTATATTTCTTACAAATTATTTTTAATTTTTTAACAATTTTTTTTAAATGTTTTAAAAAAAATTTTAATTTTTTTCTCAATTTTTTTTAAAAAATTTTATTTAATTTTTTAAAATTTTTTTTAATTTTTTAAAAAATTTTTTTTTTAATTTTTTAAAAATTTGTTGAAATTTTTTTTAATTTTTTAAAATTTTTTTTATATTTTTTAAAATTTTTTGTATATTTTTTTTATTTAAATTTTTTTTTATTTTTTAAAATTTTTTTTAAACAAAATTTTGAATTTTTTTTTAACATTTTTAAATTTTTTTTTGAATATTTAAAAAAATTTTTTTTTTAATTTTTAAAATTTTTATTAAAATTTTTATTTAACTTTTTTTAATTTTTTAAAAAAAAAATTGAAAATTTAAAAAAAATTTTTTTTAATTTTTTTGAAAATTTTTAAAAAATTTTTTGAAAATTTAAAAGAAATTTTTTTTTAATTTTTTAAAATTTTTTTAAAATTTTTTATTTAACTTTTTTTATTTTTTTTTAATTTTTTAAAATTTTTTAAAATTTTTTTAAATTTTTTTTTAAAATTTTTTTTAAAATTTTTTTTAAAATTTTTTTTATATTTTTTATTTATTTTTTTTTAAATTTTTGTTTAACTTTTTTTTAATTTTTTAAATTTTTTAAAATTTTTTTTAAATTTTTAAAATTTTTTAAATTTTTAAAAAATTTTTTAAAATTCTTTTAAAGATTTTTTAAAATTTTTTTGAAAATTTAAAAGAATTTTTTTTTAAATTTTTATTTAACTTTTTTTATTTTTTTTAAAATTTTTTTTATATTTTTTATTTAATTTTTTTTTAATTTTTGTTTAACTTTTTTTTAATTTTTAAATTTTTTTAAAATTTTTTTAAAATTTTTAAAATTTTTAAATTTTTAAAAAATTTTTTTAAATTTTTTTTAATGATTTTTTAAAATTTTTTTTTAAATTTTTTTAAAATTTATTTTAAAAAATTTGTTTTAATTTCTTAACAATTTTTAATTTTTTTTTAAATTTTATATTTGTTTTATTTTACTTTTTAAATTTTTTTAAACATTTTATATGTTTTTTTTTAATTTTCTTATAAATTTTTCATTTTTTTTAATTTTTAAAATTTTTAAAAATTTTTTTAAATTTTAAAAATTTTTTTAAATTTTTAAAATTTTTTAAAATTTTTTTTAAATTTTTTTGAAATTTTTTTAAAAATTTTTTGAAAATTTTTTAAAAATTTTTTGAAAATTTTTTAAAATTTTTTTTTAAAAAAATTGTTTTAATTTTTTAAGAATTTTTTAATTTTTTTTTAATTTTTATTTTTCTTTTAAATTTTTGTATATTTTTTTTATTTAAATTTTTTTTTTATTTTTTAAATTTTTTATTTTAATTTTTTTTAATTTTTTTGAAAAAAAATTTTGAAAATTTTTTTAAAAATTTTTTTAATTTTTTTTAAATTTTTAAAATTTTTTTTATACTTTTTTTTAATTTTTGTATATTTTTTTATTTAAATTTTTTTATATTTAAAATTTTTTTTAATTTTTTTTAAAAAAAATTTTGAAAATTTTTTGAAAATTTTTTAAAAATTTTTTGAAAATTTAAAAAAATTTTTTTTTAATTTTTTTATATTTTTTAATTTTTTTTTAATTTTTATTTAATTTTTTAAATTTTTTTAAAATTTAAATTTTTTTTTATTTTTTTTAAATTTTTTACAAATTTTTTTTTTAATTTTTTTATATTTTTTAAATTTAAAAAAATTTCTTTATTTTTTATTTTATTTTAATTTTAAAAAAATTTTATTCATTTTTGTTTTAAATTATTATTTTTTTTTAAATTTTTATTTGTTTATTTTTTTTAATTTTTTTAATTTTTCTTTTAAATTTTTGTATATTTTTTTTTATTTAAAATTTTTTTATATTTTAAAATTTTTTTATTTTAATTTTTTTTTTATTTTTTAAAAATTTTTTTTAAATTTTTTTTCAAAAATTTTTTTAAATTTTTTTTTTAAATAATTTGTTTTAATTTCTTAACAATTTTTAATTTTTTTTTAAATTTTTAATTTTGTTTTATTTTACTTTTTAAATTTTTTAAAAATTTTATGTTTTTTTTTAATTTTCTTATAATTTTTTTATTTTTTTTAAATTTTTTTAATTTTTAAAAATTTTTTTAAATTTTTTTTAAAAGTTTTTGAAAATTTAAAAAAAAAATTTAATTTTTTTATATTTTAAAATTTTTTTAAATTTTTTAAAATTTTGTTTTAATTTTTTAACAATTTTTTTAAATTTTTTAAAAAAAATTTTAAATTTTTTTTTTAATTTTTTACAAAAAATTTTTTAATTTTTTTTATATTTTTAAAATTTAAAAAAAAAATTTTTAAATCTATTTTTTTTTTAATTTTCTTTACTTTAATTTTTTTTAAATTTAAAAAAATTCTTTTAATTTTTTTAAAATTATTTCTTTTTATTTCAAAAAATGTTTTTTTATTTTTTTTTAATTTTTATTTTTCCTTTATTTTAATCTTTTAAATTTTAAAATTGTTTTTAAATTTAAAAAAAAAATTTTATTTTTTTTATTTTTTTTAAATTATATTTGTTTATTTTTAAAATTTTTTTTTTATTTTTCTTTTAAATTTTTGTATATTTTTTTTTATTTTAATTTTTTTTATTTTTTTTAAATTTTAAAAAAAAAATTAAATTTTTTTATATGGTTTTTAATTTTTTAAAAAATTTTATTTAATTTTTTAAATTTTTTATTTAATTTTTTAAAATTAAAAAAAAAATTATTTTTTTTATATTTAAATTTTTTTAAATTTTTTAAAAATTTAAAAAAAAATTTCAAATTATTTAAAATTTTTTAATTTTTTTTAATTTTAAAATTTTTTAAAATTTTTTCTTTATTTTTTATTTTTTTAATTTAAAAAATTTATTTATTTTTGTTTTAAATTATTAATTTTTTCTAATTTTTATTTGTTTATTTTTTTTTAATTTCTTTTATTTTTCTTTTAAATTTTTGTTTATTTTTTTTATTTAAATTTTTTTTATATTTTAAAATTGTTTTATTTTAATTTTTTTATTTTTTTTTTTAAAATTTGAAATTTTTTTAAAATTTTTTTTTAAATTTAAAAAAAAAAATTTTTAATTTTTTTTTCAATTTTTTTTAAAAATTTTTATTTAATTTTTTAAAATTTAAATTCTTTTTTATATATTTAAATTTTTTCAATTTTTAAAAAAAAAATTAAATTTTTTTCAAATTATTTAAAGTTTTTAAATTTTTTTTTAAATGTAAATTTTTTTTAAAATTTTTTTTTTATTTTTTTACAAAAAATTTTTTAATTTTTTTTATATTTTTAAAATTTTAAAAAATTTTTTTTTTAAATCTAATTTTTTTAAATTTTCTTTGCTTTAATTTTTTTTAGATTTAAAAAAATTCTTTTAATTTTTTTAAAATTATTTCTTTTTATTTCAAAAAATGTTTTTTTATTTTTTTTTAATTTTTATTTTTCCTTTATTTTAATCTTTTAAATTTAAAAAATTTTTTTAAATTTAAAAAAAAAATTTAATTTTTTTTATTTTTTTTAACTTTTATTTGTTTATTTTTAAAATTTTTTTTTATTTTTCTTTTAAATTTTTGTATATTTTTTTTTATTTTAATTTTTTTTTTATTTTAAAATTTTTTTATATTTTTAAAAAAAATTTTTTTTAATTTTTATTTAATTTTTTAAAATTTAATTTTTTTCATTTTTTGTTATATTTAAATTTTTTTTCAATTTTTTAAAAAAAAATTTAAATTTTTTTCAAATTATTTAAAATTTTTTTAAATTTTTTTAATTTTTTTAAAAATTTTTTTAAAAATTTTTAAAATTTTTTTAAAATTTTTTTTTTAAATTTTTTTTAAAAAAATTGTTTTAATTTCTTAACAATTTTTAATTTTTTTTTTAAATTTTTATTTTTCTTTTATTTTACTTTTTTTAATTTTTTTAAATTTTAAATGTTTTTTTAAATTTTTTTTAATTGTTTACAAAATTTTTTTAATTTTTTTTATATTTTTAAAATTTAAAAATTTTTTTAAAATTTTTTTTTAAATTTTTTACAAAAAAATTTTTAATTTTTTTTAAATTTTTAAATTTTTAAAAAAAAATTTCTTTATTTTTTTTTAATTTAAAAAAAAAATTATTTTGTTTTAAATTATTATTTTTTTTTCAATTTTTATTTGTTTATTTTTTTAATTTTTTTAATTTTTCTTTTAAATTTTTGTATATTTTTTTTTATTTTAAATATTTTTATATTTTAAAATTTTTTTATATTTTAAAATTTTTTATTTTAATTTTTTTTTATTTTTTTTTTAAATATTTTAAAATTTTTTTTAAAAAAATTGATTTAATTTGTTAACAATTTTTAATTTTTTTTTTAATTTTTATTTTTGTTTTATTTTACTTTTTAAAATTTTTTTAAAATTTTATGTTTTTTTTAATTTTCTTATAATTTTTTTATTTTTTTTAAATATTTAAAATTTTTAAAATTTTTTTTTAAACTTTTAAAATTTTTTTTTAATTTTTTAAAATTCTTTTTAAAATTTTTATTTAATTTTTTTTATTTTTTTAAGTTTTTAAAAAAAAAATTTTGAAAATTTTTTTAAATATTTTTGAAAATTTTTTAAAATTTTTGTTTAAATTTTTTTAAATTTTTTTTTTTTAATTTTTATTTAATTTTTAAAATTTTTTTAAATTTTTTTTTAAATTTAAAAATTTTTTGAAAATTTTTAAAAATTTTTTTGAAAATTTTTAAAATTTTTTAAAATTTTTTTATATTTTTAACAATTTTTAATTTTTTTTTTAAATTTTTATTTTTGTTTTATTTTACTTTTAATTTTTTTTTTAAATTTTATATGTTTTTTTAATTTTGATGTAATTTTTTATTTTTTTTTAAATTTTAAAAAATTTTTTTAAATTTTTAAAATTTTTTTTAAATTTTTAAAATTTTTTTTTAAATTTTTAAATTTTTTAAAAATTTTTTTAAAATTTTTTTGAAAATTTTTTTAAAATTTTTTTGAAAATTTAAAAAAAATCTCTTTTTAATTTTTATAAATTTTTTTTTAATTTTTATTTAATTTTGTTTATTTT
>NW_027488290.1:0-7723 GCF_050908995.1 Andrena cerasifolii | reverse complement strand
ACCGACCGACCGACCGACCGACCGACGAACGACCGACCGACCGACCAACTGACCGACTGACCGACTGAACGACTGACCGACCGACTGACCGACCGACCGACCGACCGACCGACCGACCGACTGACCGACTGACCGACTGACCGACTGACAGACCGACCGACCTGACCGACCGACCGACCGACCGACCGACCGACCGACGGACTGACTGACCGACTGACCGACCGACGGCACTGACCGACCGACCGACCGACCGACCGACCGACCGACCGACGACCGACGGACTGACTGACCGACTGACCGACCGACGGACTGACTGACCGACTGACCGACCGACCGACCGACCGACCGACCGACCGACCGACGGACTGACTGACCGACTGACCGACTGACGACCGACCGACCGACCGACCGACCGACCGACCGACCGACCGACCGACCGACCGACCGACCGACTGACCGACTGACCGAACGACCGACCGACTGACCGACTGACCGACTGACCGACTGACAGACCGACCGACCGACCGACCGACCGACCGACCGACTGACCGACCGACTGACCGACCGACCGACCGACCGAGACCGACCGACCGACCGAACGGCGGACGGACTGACTGACCGACTGACCGAAAGACCGACCAACTGACCGACTGAGCGACTGACCGACGGACCGACTGACCGACGGACCAGACCCGACGACCGACTGACCGACTGACCGACTGACCGACCGACCGACCGACCGACCGACCGAACGACCGACCGACCGACCAACTGACCGACTGACCGACTGAACGACTGACCGACCGACTGACCGACCGACCGACCGACCGACCGACGACCGACCGACTGACCGACTGACCGATCTGACCGACTGACAGACCGACCGACTGACCGACCGACCGACCGACCGACCGACCGACCGACGGACTGACTGACCGACTGACCGACCGACGGACTGACTGACCGACCCGACCGACCGACCGACCGACCGACCGACCGACCGACGGACTGACTGACCGACTGACCGACCGACGGACTGACTGACCGACTGACCGACCGACCGACCGACCGACCGACCGACCGACCGACCGACGGACTGACTGACCGACTGACCGACTGACCGACCGACCGACCGACCGACCGACCGATCGACGGACTAACTGACCGACCAACCGACCGACCGACCGACCGACCGACCGACGGACTGACTGACCGACTGACCGACCGACCGACCGACCGACCGACCGACCGACCGACCGACCGACCGACCGACCGACCGACGGACTGACTGACCGACTGACCGACCGACGGACTAACTGACCGACCAACCGACCGACCGACCGACCGACCGACCGACCGACGGACTGGCTGACCGACTGACCGACCGACGGACTGACTGACCGACTGACCGACCGACCGACCGACCGACCGACCGACCGACCGACCGACCGACCGACCGACGACTGACTGACCGACTGACCGACTGACCGACCGACCGACCGACCGACCGACCGACCGACCGACCGACCGACCGACTGACCGACTGACCGAACGACCGACCGACTGACCGACTGACCGACTGACCGACTGACAGACCGACCGACCGACCGACCGACCGACCGACCGACCGACTGACCGACCGACTGACCGACCGACCGACCGACCGACCGACCGACCGACCGAACGGCGGACGGACGACTGACTGACCGACTGACCGAAAGACCGACCAACTGACCGACTGACCGACTGACCGACGGACCGACTGACCGACGGACCGACCGACTGACCGACTGACCGACTGACCGACCGACCGACCGACCGACCGACCGAACGACCGACCGACCGACCAACTGACCGACTGACCGATCTGAACGACTGACCGACCGACTGACCGACCGACCGACCGACCGACCGACCGACCGACTGACCGACTGACCGACTGACCGACTGACAGACCGACCGACTGACCGACCGACCGACCGACCGACCGACCGACCGACGGACTGACTGACCGACTGACCGACCGACGGACTGACTGACCGACCGACCGACCGACCGACCGACCGACCGACCGACCGACGGACTGACTGACCGACTGACCGACCGACGGACTGACTGACCGACTGACCGACCGACCGACCGACCGACCGACCGACCGACCGACGGACTGACTGACCGACTGACCGACTGACCGACCGACCGACCGACCGACCGACCGATCGACGGACTAACTGACCGACCAACCGACCAACCGACCGACCGACCGACCGACCGACCGACGGACTGACTGACCGACTGACCGACCGACCGACCGACCGACCGACCGACCGACCGACCGACCGACCGACCGACCGACGGACTGACTGACCGACTGACCGACCGACGGACTAACTGACCGACCAACCGACCGACCGACCGACCGACCGACCGACGGACTGACTGACCGACTGACCGACCGACGGACTGACTGACCGACTGACCGACCGACCGATTGTCCGACTGACCGACCGACTGACCGACTGACCGACTGACCGACTGACCGACTGACAGACCGACCGACCGACCGACCGACCGACCGACCGACCGACCGACCGACCGACTGACCGACCGACCGACCGACCGACCGACCGACCGACCGACCGACCGACCGACGGACTGACTGACCGACTGACCGACTGACCGACCGACCGACCGACCGACCGACCGATCGACGGACTAACTGACCGACCAACCGACCGACCGACCGACCGACAGACCGACGGACTGACTGACCGACTGACCGACCGACCGACCGACCGACCGACCGACCGACCGACCGACCGACCGACCGACGGACTGACTGACCGACTGACCGACCGACGGACTGACTGACCGACTGACCGACCGACCGACCGACCGACCGACCGACCGACCGACCGACCGACCGACCGACCGACTGACCGACTGACCGAACGACCGACCGACTGACCGACTGACCGACTGACCGACTGACAGACCGACCGACCGACCGACCGACCGACCGACCGACTGACCGACCGACTGACCGACCGACCGACCGACCGACCGACCGACCGACCGAACGGCGGACGGACTGACTGACCGACTGACCGAAAGACCGACCAACTGACCGACTGACCGACTGACCGACGGACCGACTGACCGACGGACCGACCGACTGACCGACTGACCGACTGACCGACCGACCGACCGACCGACCGACCGAACGACCGACCGACCGACCAACTGACCGACTGACCGACTGAACGACTGACCGACCGACTGACCGACCGACCGACCGACCGACCGACCGACCGACTGACCGACTGACCGACTGACCGACTGACAGACCGACCGACTGACCGACCGACCGACCGACCGACCGACCGACGGACTGACTGACCGACTGACCGACCGACGGACTGACTGACCGACCGACCGACCGACCGACCGACCGACCGACCGACGGACTGACTGACCGACTGACCGACCGACGGACTGACTGACCGACTGACCGACCGACCGACCGACCGACCGACCGACCGACCGACGGACTGACTGACCGACTGACCGACTGACCGACCGAACGACCGACCGACCGACCGATCGACGGACTAACTGACCGACCAACCGACCGACCGACCGACCGACCGACCGACGGACTGACTGACCGACTGACCGACCGACCGACCGACCGACCGACCGACCGACCGACCGACCGACCGAACGGCGGACGGACTGACTGACCGACTGACCGAAAGACCGACCAACTGACCGACTGACCGACTGACCGACGGACCGACTGACCGACGGACCGACCGACTGACCGACTGACCGACTGACCGACCGACCGACCGACCGACCGACCGAACGACCGACCGACCGACCAACTGACCGACTGACCGACTGAACGACTGACCGACCGACTGACCGACCGACCGACCGACCGACCGACCGACCGACTGACCGACTGACCGACTGACCGACTGACAGACCGACCGACTGACCGACCGACCGACCGACCGACCGACCGACGGACTGACTGACCGACTGACCGACCGACGGACTGACTGACCGACCGACCGACCGACCGACCGACCGACCGACCGACGGACTGACTGACCGACTGACCGACCGACCGACCGATCGACGGACTAACTGACCGACCAACCGACCGACCGACCGACCGACCGACCGACGGACTGACTGACCGACTGACCGACCGACCGACCGACCGACCGACCGACCGACCGACCGACCGACCGACGGACTGACTGACCGACTGACCGACCGACGGACTAACTGACCGACCAACCGACCGACCGACCGACCGACCGACCGACGGACTGACTGACCGACTGACCGACCGACGGACTGACTGACCGACTGACCGACCGACCGACCGACCGACCGACCGACCGACCGACCGACCGACCGACGGACTGACCGACCGACCGACCGACCGACCGACCGACTGACCGACTGACCGACTGACCGACTGACAGACCGACCGACTGACCGACCGACCGACCGACCGACCGACCGATGGACTGACTGACCGACTGACCGACCGACGGACTGACTGACCGACCGACCGACCGACCGACGGACTGACTGACCGACTGACCGACCGACGGACTGACTGACCGACTGAACGACCGACCGACCGACCGACCGACCGACCGCGACCGACCGACCGACCGACCGACCGACGGACTGACTGAGCGACTGACCGACTGACCGACCGACCGACCGACCGACCGACCGATCGACGGACTAACTGACCGACCAACCGACCGACCGACCGACCGACAGACCGACGGACTGACTGACCGACTGACCGACCGACCGACCGACCGACCGACCGACACCGACCGACGGACTGACTGACCGACTGACCGACCGACGGACTGACTGACCGACTGACCGACCGACCGACCGACCGACCGACCGACCGACCGACCGACCGACCGACCGACTGACCGACTGACCGAACGACCGACCGACTGACCGACTGACCGACTGACCGACTGACAGACCGACCGACCGACCGACCGACCGACCGACCGACTGACCGACCGACTGACCGACCGACCGACCGACCGACCGACCGACCGACCGAACGGCGGACGGACTGACTGACCGACTGACCGAAAGACCGACCAACTGACCGACTGACCGACTGACCGACGGACCGACTGACCGACGGACCGACCGACTGACCGACTGACCGACTGACCGACCGACCGACCGACCGACCGACCGAACGACCGACCGACCGACCAACTGACCGACTGACCGACTGAACGACTGACCGACCGACTGACCGACCGACCGACCGACCGACCGACCGACCGACTGACCGACTGACCGGACTGACCGACTGACCGACTGACAGACCGACCGACTGACCGACCGACCGACCGACCGACGACCGACCGACGGACTGACTGACCGACTGACCGACCGACGGACTGACTGACCGACCGACCGACCGACCGACCGACCGACCGACCGACCGGACTGACTGACCGACTGACCGACCGACGGACTGACTGACCGACTGACCGACCGACCGACCGACCGACCGACCGACCGACCGACGGACTGACTGACCGACTGACCGACTGACCGACTGACCGACTGACAGACCGACCGACTGACCGACCGACCGACCGACCGACCGACCGACGGACTGACTGACCGACTGACCGACCGACGGACTGACTGACCGACCGACCGACCGACCGACCGACCGACCGACCGACGGACTGACTGACGACTGACCGACCGACCGACCGATCGACGGACTAACTGACCGACCAACCGACCGACCGACCGACCGACCGACGGACTGACTGACCGACTGACCGACCGACGACCGACCGACCGACCGACCGACCGACCGACCGACCGACGACTGACTGACCGACTGACCGACCGCGGACTAACTGACCGACCAACCGACCGACCGACCGACCGACCGACCGACGACGGACTGACTGACCGACCGACGGACTGACTGAGCGACTGACCGACTGACCGACCGACCGACCGACCGACCGACCGATCGACGGACTAACTGACCGACCAACCGACCGACCGACCGACCGACAGACCGACGGACTGACTGACCGACTGACCGACCGACCGACCGACCGACCGACCGACCGACCGACCGACCGACGGACTGACTGACCGACTGACCGACCGACGGACTGACTGACCGACTGACCGACCGACCGACCGACCGACCGACCGACCGACCGACCGACCGACCGACCGACTGACCGACTGACCGAACGACCGACCGACTGACCGACTGACCGACTGACCGACTGACAGACCGACCGACCGACCGACCGACCGACCGACCGACTGACCGACCGACTGACCGACCGACCGACCGACCGACCGACCGACCGACCGAACGGCGGACGGACTGACTGACCGACTGACCGAAAGACCGACCAACTGACCGACTGACCGACTGACCGACGGACCGACTGACCGACGGACCGACCGACTGACCGACTGACCGACTGACCGACCGACCGACCGACCGACCGACCGAACGACCGACCGACCGACCAACTGACCGACTGACCGACTGAACGACTGACCGACCGACTGACCGACCGACCGACCGACCGACCGACCGACCGACTGACCGACTGACCGACTGACCGACTGACCGACTGACAGACCGACCGACTGACCGACCGACCGACCGACCGACCGACCGACCGACGGACTGACTGACCGACTGACCGACCGACGGACTGACTGACCGACCGACCGGACCGACCGACCGACCGACCGACCGACCGACGGACTGACTGACCGACTGACCGACCGACGGACTGACTGACCGACTGACCGACCGACCGACCGACCGACCGACCGACCGACCGACGGACTGACTGACCGACTGACCGACTGACCGACTGACCGGACTGACAGACCGACCGACTGACCGACCGACCGACCGACCGACCGACGACGGACTGACTGACCGACTGACCGACCGACGGACTGACTGACCGACCGACCGACCGACCGACCGACCGACCGACCGACGGACTGACTGACCGACTGACCGACCGACCGACGATCGACGGACTAACTGACCGACCAACCGACCGACCGACCGACCGACCGACCGACGGACTGACTGACCGACTGACCGACCGACCGACCGACCGACCGACCGACCGACCGACCGACCGACCGACGGACTGACTGACCGACTGACCGACCGACGGACTAACTGACCGACCAACCGACCGACCGACCGACCGACCGACCGACGGACTGACTGACCGACTGACCGACCGACGGACTGACTGACCGACTGACCGACCGACCGACCGACCGACCGACCGACCGACCGACCGACCGACGGACTGACCGACCGACCGACCGACCGACCGACCGACTGACCGACTGACCGACTGACCGACTGACAGACCGACCGACTGACCGACCGACCGACCGACCGACCGACCGATGGACTGACTGACCGACTGCCGACCGACGGACTGACTGACCGACCGACCGACCGACCGACGGACTGACTGACCGACTGACCGACCGACGGACTGACTGACCGACTGAACGACCGACCGACCGACCGACCGACCGACCGACCGACCGACCGACCGACGGACTGACTGAGCGACTGACCGACTGACCGACCGACCGACCGACCGACCGACCGATCGAC
>NW_027488288.1:0-7734 GCF_050908995.1 Andrena cerasifolii | reverse complement strand
ATTTTAAATGAAAAAATAATTAAAGAAAAGGAATTTTAATTTTTTTTTTAAAAATTAAAAAAAAATTACGTTTAAAAAACTTAAAAAAAATTTTAAAATATTAAAAAAATGAAAAAAAAATTAAAAAATGAAAAAAAGTTTTTTAAAAAATTTAAAAAAAAATGAAAAAAATGTAAAAATTAAAAAATATAGAAAAAATATAAAAAAATTTAAAAAAAAAATAAAAAAATTTTTAAAAAATTTTAAAAAAATTAAAAAAAAATTAAAAAAAATTAAAAAATATAGAAAATTTTTTTAAAAAAAAATTTAAAGATAATAAAAAATAATTTTAAAAAAATTTGTTAAAAAATTAAAACAATTTTTTTTAAAAAAATTAAAAAATTTTAAAAAAATTATAAGAAAATTAAAAAAAAAATTAAAATTTAAAAAAAAATAAAGAAATTTAAAAAAATAAGAAAAAATTTAAAAAAAAATTAAAAAAAATTTAAAAAATTTAAAAAAAATTTAAAAAAATTTAAAGAAATAAAAAAATTTAAAAAAAATGAAAAAGTTAAAAAATATAGAAATTTAAAAAAAAAAAAAAAAAAAAATTTAAAGAAAATAAACAATAATTTTAAAAAAATTTGTTAAAAAATTAAAACAATTTTTTTTTAAAAAATTAAAACAATTTTTTTTTAAAAAATTAAAAAATTTAAAAAAAATTATAAGAAAATTAAAAAAAAAATTTAAAAAAAATTTTAAAATTAAAAAAAAATTAAAAATGAAAAAAAAAATAAAAAATGTAGAAAAAATACAAAAACATAAATAATATTTTTTTAAAAGAAATTGTTAAAAATTTAAAACAAAATTTAAAAAAAAATTTTAAAAAAAATTTAACAAAATGAAATTTTTTTTAAAAAAATTAAAAAAATTAAAAAATATAGAAAAAAATTAAAAAAAAATTTAAAAAAAAAAACAAAAAAAAAAATAAAAAAATTTTGTTAAAAAATTTAAACAAATTTTAAAAAAAAAATTTTTTTAAATTTAAACAAAAAATTATAAGAAAATTAAAAAAAAAATTTAAAAATTTGAAAAAATTTAAAAAAAATTAAAATAAAAGAAAAATAAAAATTAAAAAAAACATTTTTTGAAATAAAAAATTATAATTTAAAAAAAAATAAAAAAAAATTTTAAATTTAAAAAAATTAAAAATTAAAGAGGTGAAAAATTAAAAAAATTTTAATTTTTTTTTAATTTAAAAAAAATATAAAAAAATTTAAAATACAAAAAAAAAATTTTTAATAAAAAAAATATACAAAAAATTAAAAGAAAAATAAAAAATAAAAAAATAAACAAATAAAAATTTTAAAAAAATAAACAAAATTTTTAAAAAAAATTTTAAAAAAATTTTAAAAAAATTAAAAAAAATTAAAAAATATAGAAAATTTTTTTTTAAAAAAAGTAAAACTATTTTTTAAAAAAATTTTAAAAAATTTTAAAAAAATTTTAAAAAATAAAAAAATTATAAGAAAATAAAAAAAAAATTTTTAAAAATTTAAAATTAATAAAAAAATTAAAAATGAAAAAAATAAAAAATGTAGAAAAATACAAAAACATAAATAATATTTTTTTAAAAGAAATAGTTAAAAAATTAAAGAAAAATTTTTAAAAAAATTTAACAAAATGAAAAAATTTTTAAAAAAATGAAAAAAAATAAAAAAATATAGAAAAAATATAAAAAAATTAAAAAAAAAATAAAAAAATTTTTAAAAAATTTTAAAAAATTAAAAAAAAATTAAAAAAAATTAAAAAATATAGAAAATTTTTTTAAAAAAAAATTTAAAGATAATACAAAATAATTTTAAAAAAATTTGTTAAAAAATTAAAACAATTTTTTTTAAAAAAATTAAAAAATTTTAAAAAAATTATAAGAAAATTAAAAAAAAAATTAAAATTTAAAAAAAAATAAAGAAATTTAAAAAAATAAGAAAAAATTTAAAAAAAAATTAAAAAAAATTTAAAAAATTTAAAAAAAATTTAAAAAATTTAAAGAAATAAAAAAATTTAAAAAAAATGAAAAAGTTAAAAAATATAGAAATTTAAAAAAAAAAAAAAAAAAAAAATTTAAAGAAAATAAACAATAATTTTAAAAAAATTTGTTAAAAAATTAAAACAATTTTTTTTTAAAAAATTAAAACAATTTTTTTTTAAAAAATTAAAAAATTTAAAAAAAATTATAAGAAAATTAAAAAAAAAATTTAAAAAAAATTTTAAAATTAAAAAAAAATTAAAAATGAAAAAAAAAATAAAAAATGTAGAAAAAATACAAAAACATAAATAATATTTTTTTAAAAGAAATTGTTAAAAATTTAAAACATTAAAAAAAAATTTTAAAAAAAATTTAACAAAATGAAATTTTTTTTAAAAAAATTAAAAAAATTAAAAAATATAGAAAAAAAATAAAAAAAAATTTAAAAAAAAATAAAAAAAATTTTAAAAAAATTTTGTTAAAAAATTAAAACAAATTTTTTTAAAAAAAATTGAAAAAATTTTTTAAAAATTTAAAAAAAATAAAAAAATTATAAGAAAATTAAAAAAAATTTAAATTAAAAAAATATAAAAAAAATTTTTAAAAAATTTTGTTAAAAAATTAAAACAAATTTTTTAAAAAAAATTTTAAAAAAATTTTAAAAAATTTAAAAAAAAAAAAAATTTAAAAAAGATGAAAAAATTCTAAAAAAAATAAGAAAAAAAATTTAAAAAAAATTAAACAAATTTTAAAAAAATTTAAAAATATAAATAAAAAAATAAAAAATTAAAGAAATACAAAAAAATTTTAAAAAAAATTTAAAAAATTAAAAAAAATTTTAAAAAAATAAGAAAAAAATTTTAAAAACATAAATAAAAAAAAATTTTTAAAAATTGTTACAAAATTAAAAAATATAGAAAAAAATTAAACAAAAATTGAAAAAATAAAAAAAATTTTAAAAAATTTTTGTTAAAAAATTAAAACAAATTTTTTAAAAAAGAATTTAAAAAAATTTTTAAAAAATAAAAAAATTATAAGAAAATTAAAAAAATTTAAATTAAAAAAAAATAAAAAAAATTTTGTTAAAAAATTAAAACAAATTTTTAAAAAAAAAATTTAAAAAAAATTTAAAAAATTTTAAAAAAATTTTTAAAAATAAAAAAATTATAAGAAAATTAAAAAAAAATTTAAAATTAAAAAAAAAATTAAAAATGAAAAAATATAAAAAATGTAGAAAAAATACAAAAACATAAATAATATTTTTTTAAAAGAAATTGTTAAAAAATTAAAGAAAAGTTTAAAAAATATTTAACAAAATGAAATTTTTTTTAAAAAAATTAAAAAAATTAAAAAATATAGAAAAAAAATAAAAAAAAATTTAAAAAAAAATAAAAAAAATTTTAAAAAAATTTTGTTAAAAAATTAAATTAAAACAAATTTTTTAAAAAAAATTGAAAAAATTTTTTAAAAATTTAAAAAAAATAAAAAAATTATAAGAAAATTAAAAAAAATTTAAATTAAAAAAATATAAAAAAATTTTAAAAAAATTTTGTTAAAAAATTAAAACAAATTTTTTAAAAAAAATTTTAAAAAAATTTTAAAAAATTTAAAAAAAAAAAAATTTTTAAAAATGAAAAAGTTAAAAAATATAAAATTTTTTTTAAAAAAAAATAAAAAAAATTTTAAGAAAATAAAAAATAATTTTAAAAAAATTGTTAAAAAAGTAAAGATTTTTTGTAAAAAATTAAAAAAAATAAACAAAATTTTAAAAAAAAAATTTAAAAAATTTAACAAAATGAAAAAATTTAAAAAAAATGAAAAAAATTAAAAAATATAGAAAAAAATTTTAAAAAAATTTAAAAAAAAACCAAAAAAAATTTAAAAAAATTTTGTTAAAAAATTAAAACAATTTTTTAAAAAAAAAATTAAAAAAATTTTTAAAAAATTTTAAAAAATAAAAAATTATAAGAAAATTAAAAAAAAAATTAAAAAAAAATTTTAAATTAAAAAAAAAATTAAAAATGAAAAAAAAATAAAAAATGTAGAAAAAATACAAAAACATAAATAATATTTTTTTAAAAGAAATTGTTAAAAAATTAAAACAAAATTTAAAAAAAAAATTTTAAAAAAATTTAACAAAATGAAATTTTTTTTAAAAAAATTAAAAAAATTATAAAATATAGAAAAAAATTTTAAAAAAATTAAAAAAAAAAATTAAAAAAAAATTTGTTAAAAAATTAAAACAAATTTTTTTAAAAAAAATTGAAAAAAAATTTAAAAAATTTAAAAAAATAAAAAAATTATAAGAAAATTAAAAAAAATTTAAATTAAAAAAATATAAAAAAAAATTTTAAAAAAATTTGTTAAAAAATTAAAACAAATTTTTTAAAAAAAAATTTAAAAAAATTTTAAAAAAATTTTAAAAAAATTTTAAAAATTTAAAAAAAAAATTTTAAAAATTTAAAAAAAAATTTTAAAAATTTATAAAAAATAAAAAAATTTTAAAAAAATGAAATAGTTAAAAAATATAGAAAATTTTTTTTAAAAAAAATAAAAAAAAATTTAAAGAAAATAAAAAATAATTTTAAAAAAATTTGTTAAAAAATTAAAACAATTTTTTTAAAAAATTAAAAAATTTTAAAAAAATTATAAGAAAATTAAAAAAAAAATTAAAATTTAAAAAAAATAAAGAAATTTAAAAAAAATAAGAAAAAATTTTTAAAAAATTTAAAAAAATTTAAAAAAATTTTAAAAATTAAAAAAATTTAAAAAAAAAAATAAGAAAAAATTTTAAAAACATAAATAAAATTTTTTTTAAAAAATTGTTAAAAAATTAAAGATTTTTTGTAAAAAATTAAAAAAAATAAACAAAATTTTTAAAAAAATTAAAAAAAAAATTTAACAAAATGAAAAAATTTTTTAAAAAATGAAAAAATTAAAAAATATAGAAAAAAAATTAAATAAAAAAATTTTAAAAAAAATTTAAAAAAAATGAAAAAAATTTTTAAAAAATGAAAAAGTTAAAAAATATAGAAATTTTTTTTTAAAAATAAAAAAAAATTAAAAACAAAATAAAAAAAATTTAAAAAAAATTTGTTGAAAAATTAAACCAAATTTTTTTAAAAAAATTTTTAAAAATTAAAAAAATTATAAGAAAATTAAAAAAAAAATTAAAAATTTAAAAAAATTAAAAAAATTCTAAAAAAAATAAGAAAAAAAATTTTAAAAAAATTAAGCAAATTTTAAAAAAATTTAAAAATTTAAATAAAAAAATAAAAAATTAAAGAAATACAAAAAAATTTAAAAAAAAATTTAAAAAATTAAAAAAAATTTAAAAAAAATAAGAAAAAAATTTTAAAAACATAAATAAAAAAAAAATTTTAAAAATTGTTACAAAATTAAAAAATATAGAAAAAAATTAAACAAAAATTGAAAAAATAAAAAAAATTTTAAAAAATTTTTGTTAAAAAATTAAAACAAATTTTTTAAAAAAGAATTTAAAAAAATTTTTAAAAAATAAAAAAATTATAAGAAAATTAAAAAATTTTAAATTAAAAAAAAATGAAAAAAATTTTGTTAAAAAATTAAAACAAATTTTTAAAAAAAAATTAAAAAAAAATTTAAAAAATTTTAAAAAAATTTTTAAAAATAAAAAAATTATAAGAAAATTAAAAAAAAATTTAAAATTAAAAAAAAAATTAAAAATGAAAAAAAATAAAAAATGTAGAAAAAATACAAAAACATAAATAATATTTTTTTAAAAGAAATTGTTAAAAAATTAAAGAAAAATTTAAAAAATATTTAACAAAATGAAATTTTTTTAAAAAAATTAAAAAAATTAAAAATATAGAAAAAAAATAAAAAAAAATTTAAAAAAAAATAAAAAAAATTTTTAAAAAATTTTGTTAAAAAATTAAAACAAATTTTTTTAAAAAAAATTGAAAAAATTTTAAAAAATTTAAAAAAAAAAAAATTTTTAAAAATGAAAAAGTTAAAAAATATAAAATTTTTTTTAAAAAAAAATAAAAAAAATTTTAAGAAAATAAAAAATAATTTTAAAAAAATTGTTAAAAAAGTAAAGATTTTTTGTAAAAAATTAAAAAAAATAAACAAAATTTTAAAAAAAAAAATTAAAAAATTTAACAAAATGAAAAAATTTAAAAAAAATGAAAAAAATTAAAAAATATAGAAAAAAATTTTAAAAAAATTTAAAAAAAAAACCAAAAAAAAATTAAAAAAATTTTGTTAAAAAATTAAAACAATTTTTTAAAAAAAAAATTAAAAAATTTTTTAAAAAATTTTAAAAAATAAAAAAATTATAAGAAAATTAAAAAAAAATTAAAAAAAAATTTTAAATTAAAAAAAAAATTAAAAATGAAAAAAAAATAAAAAATGTAGAAAAAATACAAAAACATAAATAATATTTTTTTAAAAGAAATTGTTAAAAAATTAAAACAAAATTTAAAAAAAAAATTTTAAAAAAATTTAACAAAATGAAATTTTTTTTAAAAAAATTAAAAAAATTATAAAATATAGAAAAAAATTTAAAAAAAATTAAAAAAAAAATTAAAAAAATTTTGTTAAAAAATTAAAACAAATTTTTTTAAAAAAAATTGAAAAAAAATTTAAAAAATTTAAAAAAATAAAAAAATTATAAGAAAATTAAAAAAAATTTAAATTAAAAAAATATAAAAAAATTTAAAAAAAAAATTGTTAAAAAATTAAAACAAATTTTTTAAAAAAAAATTTTAAAAAATTTTAAAAAAATTAAACAAATTTTAAAAAAATTTAAAATTTAAATAAAAAAATAAAAAATTAAAGAAATACAAAAAAATTTAAAAAATTAAAAAAAATTTTAAAAAATAAGAAAAAAATTTTAAAAACATAAATAAAAAAAAATTTTAAAAATTGTTACAAAATTAAAAAATATAGAAAAAAATTAAACAAAAATTGAAAAAATAAAAAAAATTTTAAAAAATTTTTGTTAAAAAATTAAAACAAATTTTTTAAAAAAGAATTTAAAAAATTTTTAAAAAATAAAAAATTATAAGAAAATTAAAAAATTTTAAATTAAAAAAAATGAAAAAAATTTTGTTAAAAAATTAAAACAAATTTTTAAAAAAAAAATTAAAAAAAAATTTAAAAAATTTTAAAAAAATTTTTAAAATAAAAAAATTATAAGAAAATTAAAAAAAAATTTAAAATTAAAAAAAAAATTAAAAATGAAAAAAAATAAAAAATGTAGAAAAAATACAAAAACATAAATAATATTTTTTTAAAAGAAATTGTTAAAAAATTAAAGAAAAATTTAAAAAATATTTAACAAAATGAAATTTTTTTAAAAAAATTAAAAAAATTAAAAAATATAGAAAAAAATAAAAAAAAATTTAAAAAAAATAAAAAAAATTTTTTAAAAATTTTGTTAAAAAATTAAAACAAATTTTTTTAAAAAAAATTGAAAAAATTTTTTAAAAATTTAAAAAAAATAAAAAAATTATAAGAAAATTAAAAAAAATTTAAATTAAAAAAATATAAAAAAAATTTTAAAAAAATTTTGTTAAAAAATTAAAACAAATTTTTTAAAAAAAATTTTAAAAAAATTTTAAAAAATTTAAAAAAAAAAAATTTTAAAAATGAAAAAGTTAAAAAATATAAAATTTTTTTTAAAAAAAAATAAAAAAATTTTAAGAAAATAAAAAATAATTTTAAAAAAATTGTTAAAAAAG
>NW_027488286.1:0-7781 GCF_050908995.1 Andrena cerasifolii | reverse complement strand
ATATAAAATGTAAACGTGAAAATATAAAATGTAAACGTGAAAATATAAAATGTAAACGTGAAAATATAAAATGTAAACGTGAAAATATAAAATGTAAACGTGAAAATATAAAATGTAAACGTGAAAATATAAAATGTAAACGTGAAAATATAAAATGTAAACGTGAAAATATAAAATGTAAACGTGAAAATATAAAATGTAAACGTGAAAATATAAAATGTAAACGTGAAAATATAAAATGTAAACGTGAAAATATAAAATGTAAACGTGAAAATATAAAATGTAAACGTGAAAATATAAAATGTAAACGTGAAAATATAAAATGTAAACGTGAAAATATAAAATGTAAACGTGAAAATATAAAATGTAAACGTGAAAATATAAAATGTAAACGTGAAAATATAAAATGTAAACGTGAAAATATAAAATGTAAACGTGAAAATATAAAATGTAAACGTGAAAATATAAAATGTAAACGTGAAAATATAAAATGTAAACGTGAAAATATAAAATGTAAACGTGAAAATATAAAATGTAAACGTGAAAATATAAAATGTAAACGTGAAAATATAAAATGTAAACGTGAAAATATAAAATGTAAACGTGAAAATATAAAATGTAAACGTGAAAATATAAAATGTAAACGTGAAAATATAAAATGTAAACGTGAAAATATAAAATGTAAACGTGAAAATATAAAATGTAAACGTGAAAATATAAAATGTAAACGTGAAAATATAAAATGTAAACGTGAAAATATAAAATGTAAACGTGAAAATATAAAATGTAAACGTGAAAATATAAAATGTAAACGTGAAAATATAAAATGTAAACGTGAAAATATAAAATGTAAACGTGAAAATATAAAATGTAAACGTGAAAATATAAAATGTAAACGTGAAAATATAAAATGTAAACGTGAAAATATAAATGTAAACGTGAAAATATAAAATGTAAACGTGAAAATATAAAATGTAAACGTGAAAATATAAAATGTAAACGTGAAAATATAAAATGTAAACGTGAAAATATAAAATGTAAACGTGAAAATATAAAATGTAAACGTGAAAATATAAAATGTAAACGTGAAAATATAAAATGTAAACGTGAAAATATAAAATGTAAACGTGAAAATATAAAATGTAAACGTGAAAATATAAAATGTAAACGTGAAAATATAAAATGTAAACGTGAAAATATAAAATGTAAACGTGAAAATATAAAATGTAAACGTGAAAATATAAAATGTAAACGTGAAAATATAAAATGTAAACGTGAAAATATAAAATGTAAACGTGAAAATATAAAATGTAAACGTGAAAATATAAAATGTAAACGTGAAAATATAAAATGTAAACGTGAAAATATAAAATGTAAACGTGAAAATATAAAATGTAAACGTGAAAATATAAAATGTAAACGTGAAAATATAAAATGTAAACGTGAAAATATAAAATGTAAACGTGAAAATATAAAATGTAAACGTGAAAATATAAAATGTAAACGTGAAAATATAAAATGTAAACGTGAAAATATAAAATGTAAACGTGAAAATATAAAATGTAAACGTGAAAATATAAAATGTAAACGTGAAAATATAAAATGTAAACGTGAAAATATAAAATGTAAACGTGAAAATATAAAATGTAAACGTGAAAATATAAAATGTAAACGTGAAAATATAAAATGTAAACGTGAAAATATAAAATGTAAACGTGAAAATATAAAATGTAAACGTGAAAATATAAAATGTAAACGTGAAAATATAAAATGTAAACGTGAAAATATAAAATGTAAACGTGAAAATATAAAATGTAAACGTGAAAATATAAAATGTAAACGTGAAAATATAAAATGTAAACGTGAAAATATAAAATGTAAACGTGAAAATATAAAATGTAAACGTGAAAATATAAAATGTAAACGTGAAAATATAAAATGTAAACGTGAAAATATAAAATGTAAACGTGAAAATATAAAATGTAAACGTGAAAATATAAAATGTAAACGTGAAAATATAAAATGTAAACGTGAAAATATAAAATGTAAACGTGAAAATATAAAATGTAAACGTGAAAATATAAAATGTAAACGTGAAAATATAAAATGTAAACGTGAAAATATAAAATGTAAACGTGAAAATATAAAATGTAAACGTGAAAATATAAAATGTAAACGTGAAAATATAAAATGTAAACGTGAAAATATAAAATGTAAACGTGAAAATATAAAATGTAAACGTGAAAATATAAAATGTAAACGTGAAAATATAAAATGTAAACGTGAAAATATAAAATGTAAACGTGAAAATATAAAATGTAAACGTGAAAATATAAAATGTAAACGTGAAAATATAAAATGTAAACGTGAAAATATAAAATGTAAACGTGAAAATATAAAATGTAAACGTGAAAATATAAAATGTAAACGTGAAAATATAAAATGTAAACGTGAAAATATAAAATGTAAACGTGAAAATATAAAATGTAAACGTGAAAATATAAAATGTAAACGTGAAAATATAAAATGTAAACGTGAAAATATAAAATGTAAACGTGAAAATATAAAATGTAAACGTGAAAATATAAAATGTAAACGTGAAAATATAAAATGTAAACGTGAAAATATAAAATGTAAACGTGAAAATATAAAATGTAAACGTGAAAATATAAAATGTAAACGTGAAAATATAAAATGTAAACGTGAAAATATAAAATGTAAACGTGAAAATATAAAATGTAAACGTGAAAATATAAAATGTAAACGTGAAAATATAAAATGTAAACGTGAAAATATAAAATGTAAACGTGAAAATATAAAATGTAAACGTGAAAATATAAAATGTAAACGTGAAAATATAAAATGTAAACGTGAAAATATAAAATGTAAACGTGAAAATATAAAATGTAAACGTGAAAATATAAAATGTAAACGTGAAAATATAAAATGTAAACGTGAAAATATAAAATGTAAACGTGAAAATATAAAATGTAAACGTGAAAATATAAAATGTAAACGTGAAAATATAAAATGTAAACGTGAAAATATAAAATGTAAACGTGAAAATATAAAATGTAAACGTGAAAATATAAAATGTAAACGTGAAAATATAAAATGTAAACGTGAAAATATAAAATGTAAACGTGAAAATATAAAATGTAAACGTGAAAATATAAAATGTAAACGTGAAAATATAAAATGTAAACGTGAAAATATAAAATGTAAACGTGAAAATATAAAATGTAAACGTGAAAATATAAAATGTAAACGTGAAAATATAAAATGTAAACGTGAAAATATAAAATGTAAACGTGAAAATATAAAATGTAAACGTGAAAATATAAAATGTAAACGTGAAAATATAAAATGTAAACGTGAAAATATAAAATGTAAACGTGAAAATATAAAATGTAAACGTGAAAATATAAAATGTAAACGTGAAAATATAAAATGTAAACGTGAAAATATAAAATGTAAACGTGAAAATATAAAATGTAAACGTGAAAATATAAAATGTAAACGTGAAAATATAAAATGTAAACGTGAAAATATAAAATGTAAACGTGAAAATATAAAATGTAAACGTGAAAATATAAAATGTAAACGTGAAAATATAAAATGTAAACGTGAAAATATAAAATGTAAACGTGAAAATATAAAATGTAAACGTGAAAATATAAAATGTAAACGTGAAAATATAAAATGTAAACGTGAAAATATAAAATGTAAACGTGAAAATATAAAATGTAAACGTGAAAATATAAAATGTAAACGTGAAAATATAAAATGTAAACGTGAAAATATAAAACGTAAACGTGAAAATATAAAATGTAAACGTGAAAATATAAAATGTAAACGTGAAAATATAAAATGTAAACGTGAAAATATAAAATGTAAACGTGAAAATATAAAATGTAAACGTGAAAATATAAAATGTAAACGTGAAAATATAAAATGTAAACGTGAAAATATAAAATGTAAACGTGAAAATATAAAATGTAAACGTGAAAATATAAAATGTAAACGTGAAAATATAAAATGTAAACGTGAAAATATAAAATGTAAACGTGAAAATATAAAATGTAAACGTGAAAATATAAAATGTAAACGTGAAAATATAAAATGTAAACGTGAAAATATAAAATGTAAACGTGAAAATATAAAATGTAAACGTGAAAATATAAAATGTAAACGTGAAAATATAAAATGTAAACGTGAAAATATAAAATGTAAACGTGAAAATATAAAATGTAAACGTGAAAATATAAAATGTAAACGTGAAAATATAAAATGTAAACGTGAAAATATAAAATGTAAACGTGAAAATATAAAATGTAAACGTGAAAATATAAAATGTAAACGTGAAAATATAAAATGTAAACGTGAAAATATAAAATGTAAACGTGAAAATATAAAATGTAAACGTGAAAATATAAAATGTAAACGTGAAAATATAAAATGTAAACGTGAAAATATAAAATGTAAACGTGAAAATATAAAATGTAAACGTGAAAATATAAAATGTAAACGTGAAAATATAAAATGTAAACGTGAAAATATAAAATGTAAACGTGAAAATATAAAATGTAAACGTGAAAATATAAAATGTAAACGTGAAAATATAAAATGTAAACGTGAAAATATAAAATGTAAACGTGAAAATATAAAATGTAAACGTGAAAATATAAAATGTAAACGTGAAAATATAAAATGTAAACGTGAAAATATAAAATGTAAACGTGAAAATATAAAATGTAAACGTGAAAATATAAAATGTAAACGTGAAAATATAAAATGTAAACGTGAAAATATAAAATGTAAACGTGAAAATATAAAATGTAAACGTGAAAATATAAAATGTAAACGTGAAAATATAAAATGTAAACGTGAAAATATAAAATGTAAACGTGAAAATATAAAATGTAAACGTGAAAATATAAAATGTAAACGTGAAAATATAAAATGTAAACGTGAAAATATAAAATGTAAACGTGAAAATATAAAATGTAAACGTGAAAATATAAAATGTAAACGTGAAAATATAAAATGTAAACGTGAAAATATAAAATGTAAACGTGAAAATATAAAATGTAAACGTGAAAATATAAAATGTAAACGTGAAAATATAAAATGTAAACGTGAAAATATAAAATGTAAACGTGAAAATATAAAATGTAAACGTGAAAATATAAAATGTAAACGTGAAAATATAAAATGTAAACGTGAAAATATAAAATGTAAACGTGAAAATATAAAATGTAAACGTGAAAATATAAAATGTAAACGTGAAAATATAAAATGTAAACGTGAAAATATAAAATGTAAACGTGAAAATATAAAATGTAAACGTGAAAATATAAAATGTAAACGTGAAAATATAAAATGTAAACGTGAAAATATAAAATGTAAACGTGAAAATATAAAATGTAAACGTGAAAATATAAAATGTAAACGTGAAAATATAAAATGTAAACGTGAAAATATAAAATGTAAACGTGAAAATATAAAATGTAAACGTGAAAATATAAAATGTAAACGTGAAAATATAAAATGTAAACGTGAAAATATAAAATGTAAACGTGAAAATATAAAATGTAAACGTGAAAATATAAAATGTAAACGTGAAAATATAAAATGTAAACGTGAAAATATAAAATGTAAACGTGAAAATATAAAATGTAAACGTGAAAATATAAAATGTAAACGTGAAAATATAAAATGTAAACGTGAAAATATAAAATGTAAACGTGAAAATATAAAATGTAAACGTGAAAATATAAAATGTAAACGTGAAAATATAAAATGTAAACGTGAAAATATAAAATGTAAACGTGAAAATATAAAATGTAAACGTGAAAATATAAAATGTAAACGTGAAAATATAAAATGTAAACGTGAAAATATAAAATGTAAACGTGAAAATATAAAATGTAAACGTGAAAATATAAAATGTAAACGTGAAAATATAAAATGTAAACGTGAAAATATAAAATGTAAACGTGAAAATATAAAATGTAAACGTGAAAATATAAAATGTAAACGTGAAAATATAAAATGTAAACGTGAAAATATAAAATGTAAACGTGAAAATATAAAATGTAAACGTGAAAATATAAAATGTAAACGTGAAAATATAAAATGTAAACGTGAAAATATAAAATGTAAACGTGAAAATATAAAACGTAAACGTGAAAATATAAAACGTAAACGTGAAAATATAAAACGTAAACGTGAAAATATAAAACGTAAACGTGAAAATATAAAATGTAAACGTGAAAATATAAAATGTAAACGTGAAAATATAAAATGTAAACGTGAAAATATAAAATGTAAACGTGAAAATATAAAATGTAAACGTGAAAATATAAAATGTAAACGTGAAAATATAAAATGTAAACGTGAAAATATAAAATGTAAACGTGAAAATATAAAATGTAAACGTGAAAATATAAAATGTAAACGTGAAAATATAAAATGTAAACGTGAAAATATAAAATGTAAACGTGAAAATATAAAATGTAAACGTGAAAATATAAAATGTAAACGTGAAAATATAAAATGTAAACGTGAAAATATAAAATGTAAACGTGAAAATATAAAATGTAAACGTGAAAATATAAAATGTAAACGTGAAAATATAAAATGTAAACGTGAAAATATAAAATGTAAACGTGAAAATATAAAATGTAAACGTGAAAATATAAAATGTAAACGTGAAAATATAAAATGTAAACGTGAAAATATAAAATGTAAACGTGAAAATATAAAATGTAAACGTGAAAATATAAAATGTAAACGTGAAAATATAAAATGTAAACGTGAAAATATAAAATGTAAACGTGAAAATATAAAATGTAAACGTGAAAATATAAAATGTAAACGTGAAAATATAAAATGTAAACGTGAAAATATAAAATGTAAACGTGAAAATATAAAATGTAAACGTGAAAATATAAAATGTAAACGTGAAAATATAAAATGTAAACGTGAAAATATAAAATGTAAACGTGAAAATATAAAATGTAAACGTGAAAATATAAAATGTAAACGTGAAAATATAAAATGTAAACGTGAAAATATAAAATGTAAACGTGAAAATATAAAATGTAAACGTGAAAATATAAAATGTAAACGTGAAAATATAAAATGTAAACGTGAAAATATAAAATGTAAACGTGAAAATATAAAATGTAAACGTGAAAATATAAAATGTAAACGTGAAAATATAAAATGTAAACGTGAAAATATAAAATGTAAACGTGAAAATATAAAATGTAAACGTGAAAATATAAAATGTAAACGTGAAAATATAAAATGTAAACGTGAAAATATAAAATGTAAACGTGAAAATATAAAATGTAAACGTGAAAATATAAAATGTAAACGTGAAAATATAAAATGTAAACGTGAAAATATAAAATGTAAACGTGAAAATATAAAATGTAAACGTGAAAATATAAAATGTAAACGTGAAAATATAAAATGTAAACGTGAAAATATAAAATGTAAACGTGAAAATATAAAATGTAAACGTGAAAATATAAAATGTAAACGTGAAAATATAAAATGTAAACGTGAAAATATAAAATGTAAACGTGAAAATATAAAATGTAAACGTGAAAATATAAAATGTAAACGTGAAAATATAAAATGTAAACGTGAAAATATAAAATGTAAACGTGAAAATATAAAATGTAAACGTGAAAATATAAAATGTAAACGTGAAAATATAAAATGTAAACGTGAAAATATAAAATGTAAACGTGAAAATATAAAATGTA
>NW_027488285.1:0-7787 GCF_050908995.1 Andrena cerasifolii | reverse complement strand
CGTTTGTTCGTTTGTTCGTTTGTTCGTTTGTTTGTTTGTTCGTTTGTTCGTTTGTTCGTTTGTTTCTTTGTTCGTTCGTTCGTTCGTTCGTTCGTTCGTTCGTTCGTTCGTTCGTTCGTTCGTTCGTTCGTTCGTTCGTTTTACTCGTTTTACTCCTTTTACTCGTTTTACTCGTTTTACTCGTTTTACTCGTTATACTAGTTTTACTCGTTTTACTCGTTTTGCTCGTTTTACTCGTTTTGCTCGTTTTACTCGTTTTGCTCGTTTTACTCGTTTTGCTCGTTTTACTCGTTTTGCTCGTTTTACTCGTTTTGCTCGTTTTACTCGTTTTGCTCGTTTTACTCGTTTTGCTCGTTTTACTCGTTTTGCTCGTTTTACTCGTTTTGCTCGTTTTACTCGTTTTGCTCGTTTTACTCGTTTTGCTCGTTTTACTCGTTTTGCTCGTTTTACTCGTTTGGCTCGTTTTACTCGTTTTGCTCGTTTTACTCGTTTTGCTCGTTTAACTCGTTTTACTCGTCTCACTCGTTTTACTCTTTTCACTAGTTTTACTCTTTTCACTAGTTTTACTCTTTTCACTAGTTTTACTCTTTTCACTAGTTTTACTCTTTTCACTAGTTTTACTCGTTTTACTCCTTTTTCTCGTTTTACTCGTTTTACTCGTTTTACTCGTTTAACTCGTTTTACTAGTTTTACTCGTTTTACTCGTTTCACTAGTTTTACTCGTTTTACTCGTTTTACTCGTTTTACTCGTTTTACTCGTTTCACTAGTTTTACCCGTTTTATTCGTTTGTTCGTTTGTTCGTTTGTTCGTTTGTTCGTTTGTTCGTTTGTTCGTTTGTTTGTTTGTTCGTTTGTTCGTTTGTTTCTTTGTTCGTTCGTTCGTTCGTTCGTTCGTTCGTTCGTTCGTTCGTCCGTTCGTTCGTTCGTTCGTTCGTTCGTTCGTTCGTTCGTTCGTTCGTTCGTTCGTTCGTTCGTTCGTTCGTTCGTTCGTTCGTTCGTTCGTTCGTTCGTTCGTTCGTTCGTTCGTTCGTTCGTTCGTTCGTTCGTTCGTTCGTTCGTTCGTTCGTTCGTTCGTTCGTTCGTTCGTTCGTTCGTTCGTTTTACTCGTTTTACTCGTTTTACTCGTTTTGCTCGTTTTACTCGTTTTGCTCGTTTTACTCGTTTTGCTCGTTTTACTCGTTTCACTCGTTTTACTCGTTTCACTCGTTTTACTCGTTTCACTCGTTTTACTCGTTTCACTCGTTTTACTCGTTTCACTCGTTTCACTCGTTTGACTCGTTTCGCTCGTTTAACTCGTTTCGCTCGTTTAACTCGTTTCGCTCGTTTAACTCGTTTCGCTCGTTTAACTCGTTTCGCTCGTTTTACTCGTTTTGCTCGTTTTACTCGTTTTGCTCGTTTTACTCGTTTTGCTCGTTTTGCTCGTTCTACTCGTTTTGCTCGTTTTACTCGTTTTACTCGTTTTGCTCGTTTTACTCGTTTGGCTCGTTTTACTCGTTTTGCTCGTTTTACTCGTTTTGCTCGTTTAACTCGTTTTACTCGTCTCACTCGTCACTAGTTTTACTCTTTTCACTAGTTTTACTCTTTTCACTAGTTTTACTCTTTTCACTAGTTTTACTCGTTTTACTCCTTTTTCTCGTTTTACTCGTTTTACTCGTTTTACTCGTTATACTAGTTTTACTCGTTTTACTCGTTTTACTCGTTTTACTCGTTTTGCTCGTTTTACTCGATTTGCTCGTTTTACTCGTTTTGCTCGTTTTACTCGTTTTACTAGTTTTACTCGTTTTACTCGTTTGCTCGTTTGTTCGTTTGTTCGTTTGTTCGTTTGTTCGTTTGTTCGTTTGTTTGTTTGTTCGTTTGTTCGTTTGTTCGTTTGTTCGTTTGTTCGTTTGTTTCTTTGTTCGTTCGTTCGTTCGTTCGTTCGTTCGTTCGTTCGTTCGTTCGTTCGTTCGTTCGTTTTACTCGTTTACTCCTTTTACTCGTTTTACTCGTTTTACTCCTTTTACTCGTTTTACTCGTTTTACTCGTTTTACTCGTTTTACTCGTTATACTAGTTTTACTCGTTTTACTCGTTTTGCTCGTTTTACTCGTTTTGCTCGTTTTACTCGTTTTGCTCGTTTTACTCGTTTTGCTCGTTTTACTCGTTTTGCTCGTTTTACTCGTTTTGCTCGTTTTACTCGTTTTGCTCGTTTTACTCGTTTTGCTCGTTTTACTCGTTTGGCTCGTTTTACTCGTTTTGCTCGTTTTACTCGTTTTGCTCGTTTAACTCGTTTTACTCGTCTCACTCGTTTTACTCTTTTCACTAGTTTTACTCTTTTCACTAGTTTTACTCTTTTCACTAGTTTTACTCTTTTCACTAGTTTTACTCGTTTTACTCCTTTTTCTCGTTTTACTCGTTTTACTCGTTCGTTTTACTAGTTTTACTCGTTTTACTCGTTTCACTAGTTTTACTCGTTTTAACTCGTTTTACTCGTTTTACTCGTTTTACTCGTTTCACTAGTTTACCCGTTTTATTCGTTTGTTTTGTTCGTTTTTGTTCGTTTGTTCGTTTGTTCGTTTGTTCGTTTGTTTGTTTGTTCGTTTGTTCGTTTGTTTCTTTCGTTCGTTCGTTCGTTCGTTCGTTCGTTCGTTCTGTTCGTTCGTTTTCGTTCGTTCGTTCGTTCGTTCGTTCGTTCGTTCGTTCGTTCGTTCGTTCGTTCGTTCGTTGTTCGTTCGTTCGTTCTTCGTTCGTTCGTTCGTTCGTTCGTTCGTTCGTTCGTTTCGTTCGTTCGTTCGTTCGTTCGTTTTACTCGTTTTACTCGTTTTACTCGTTTTACTCGTCTCACTCGTTTTACTCTTTTCACTAGTTTTACTCTTTCACTAGTTTTACTCTTTCACTAGTTTTACTCTTTTCACTAGTTTTACTCTTTTCACTAGTTTTACTCGTTTTACTCCTTTTACTCGTTTTACTCGTTTTACTCGTTTTACTCGTTTTACTAGTTTTACTAGTTTAACTCGTTTTACTAGTTTTACTCGTTTTACTAGTTTTACTCGTTTTACACGTTTTACTCGTTTTACTCGTTTTACTCGTTTTACTCGTTTTCCTCGTTTTGCTCGTTTACTCGTTTTGCTCGTTTTACTCGTTTTGCTCGTTTTACTCGTTTTGCTCGTTTTACTCGTTTAGCTCGTTTTACTCGTTTCGCTCGTTTTACTCGTTTCACTCGTTTCACTCGTTTCACTCGTTTTACTCGTTTCACTCGTTTTACTCGTTTCACTCGTTTTACTCTTTTCACTAGTTTTACTCGTTTTACTCCTTTTTACTCGTTTTACTCGTTTTACTCGTTTTACTAGTTTAACTCGTTTTACTAGTTTTACTCGTTTCACTCGTTTTACTCGTTTTACTCGTTTCACTAGTTTTACTCGTTTTACTAGTTCTACTCGTTTTACTCGTTTTACTAGTTTTACTCGTTTTACTCGTTTGTTCGTTTGTTCGTTTGTTCGTTTGTTCGTTTGTTCGTTTGTTCGTTTGTTTGTTTGTTTGTTCGTTTGTTCGTTTGTTCGTTTGTTTCTTTGTTCGTTCGTTCGTTCTCGTTCGTTCGTTCGTTTTACTCGTTCGTTCGTTCGTTCGTTCGTTTTACTCGTTTTACTCCTTTTACTCGTTTTACTCGTTTTACTCGTTATACTAGTTTTACTCGTTTTACTCGTTTTACTCGTTTTGCTCGTTTTACTCGTTTTGCTCGTTTTGCTCGTTTTACTCGTTTTGCTCGTTTTACTCGTTTTGCTCGTTTTACTCGTTTTGCTCGTTTCTACTCGTTTTGCTCGTTTTACTCGTTTTGTTCGTTTTACTCGTTTTGCTCGTTTTACTCGTTTTGCTCGTTTTACTCGTTTTTGCTCGTTTTACTCGTTTTGCTCGTTTACTCGTTTTGCTCGTTTTACTCGTTTTGCTCGTTTTACTCGTCTCACTCGTTTTACTCTTTTCACTAGTTTTACTCTTTTCACTAGTTTTACTCGTTTTACTCGTTTTACTCGTTTAACTCGTTTTTACTCGTTTAACTCGTTTTACTCGTCTCACTCGTTTTACTCTTTTCACTAGTTTTACTCTTTTCACTACTTTTACTCTTTTCAATAGTTTTACTCGTTTTGCTCGTTTTACTCGTTTTGCTCGTTTTACTCGTTTTGCTCGTTTTACTCGTTTCACTCGTTTCACTCGTTTCACTCGTTTCACTCGTTTCACTCGTTTACTCGTTTCACTCGTTTCACTCGTTTTACTCGTTTCACTCGTTTTACTCTTTTCACTAGTTTTACTCGTTTTACTCCTTTTACTCGTTTTGCTCGTTTTACTCGTTTTGCTCGTTTTGCTCGTTTTACTCGTTTTGCTCGTTTTACTCGTTTTGCTCGTTTTACTCGTTTTGCTCGTTTTACTCGTTTTGCTCGTTTTACTCGTTTTGTTCGTTTTACTCGTTTTGCTCGTTTTACTCGTTTTACTCGTTTAACTCGTTTTACTCGTTTAACTCGTTTTACTCGTCTCACTCGTTTTACTCTTTTCACTAGTTTTACTCTTTTCACTACTTTTACTCGTTTTACTCGTTTTACTCGTTTAACTCGTTTTACTCGTTTAACTCGTTTTACTCGTCTCACTCGTTTTACTCTTTTCACTAGTTTTACTCTTTTCACTACTTTTACTCTTTTCAATAGTTTTACTCGTTTTACTCCTTTTACTCGTTTTACTCGTTTTACTCGTTTTACTAGTTTAACTCGTTTTACTAGTTTTACTCGTTTCACTCGTTTTACTCGTTTTACTCGTTTCACTAGTTTTACTCGTTTTACTAGTTCTACTCGTTTTACTCGTTTTACTAGTTTTACTCGTTTTACTCGTTTGTTCGTTTGTTCGTTTGTTCGTTTGTTCGTTTGTTCGTTTGTTCGTTTGTTTGTTTGTTTGTTCGTTTGTTTGTTTGTTCGTTTGTTCGTTTGTTCGTTTGTTTCTTTGTTCGTTCGTTCGTTCGTTCGTTCGTTCGTTCGTTCGTTCGTTCGTTCGTTCGTTTTACTCGTTCGTTCGTTCGTTCGTTCGTTTTACTCGTTTTACTCCTTTTACTCGTTTTACTCGTTTTACTCGTTATACTAGTTTTACTCGTTTTACTCGTTTTACTCGTTTTGCTCGTTTTACTCGTTTTGCTCGTTTTGCTCGTTTTACTCGTTTTGCTCGTTTTACTCGTTTTACTCGTTTTGCTCGTTTTACTCGTTTTGCTCGTTTTGCTCGTTTTACTCGTTTTGCTCGTTTTACTCGTTTTGCTCGTTTTACTCGTTTTGCTCGTTTTACTCGTTTTGCTCGTTTTACTCGTTTTGTTCGTTTTACTCGTTTTGCTCGTTTTACTCCTTTTGCTCGTTTTACTCGTTTTGCTCGTTTTACTCGTTTTGCTCGTTTTACTCGTTTTGCTCGTTTTACTCGTTTTGCTCGTTTTACTCGTTTTGCTCGTTTTACTCGTCTCACTCGTTTTACTCTTTTCACTAGTTTTACTCTTTTCACTAGTTTTACTCGTTTTACTCGTTTTACTCGTTTAACTCGTTTTACTCGTTTAACTCGTTTTACTCGTCTCACTCGTTTTACTCTTTTCACTAGTTTTACTCTTTTCACTACTTTTACTCTTTTCAATAGTTTTACTCGTTTTGCTCGTTTTACTCGTTTTGCTCGTTTTACTCGTTTTGCTCGTTTTACTCGTTTCACTCGTTTCACTCGTTTCACTCGTTTCACTCGTTTCACTCGTTTTACTCGTTTCACTCGTTTCACTCGTTTTACTCGTTTCACTCGTTTTACTCTTTTCACTAGTTTTACTCGTTTTACTCCTTTTACTCGTTTTACTCGTTTTACTCGTTTTACTCGTTTAACTCGTTTTACTAGTTTTACTCGTTTTACTAGTTTTACTCGTTTTACTCGTTTTACTCGTTTTACTCGTTTTACTCGTTTTACTCGTTTTACTCGTTTTACTCGTTTTCCTCGTTTTACTCGTTTTACTCGTTTTGCTCGTTTTACTCGTTTTGCTCGTTTTACTCGTTTTGCTCGTTTTACTCGTTTTGCTCGTTTTACTCGTTTTGCTCGTTTTACTCGTTTTACTCGTTTTACTCGTTTTACTCGCTTTACTCGTTTTACTCGCTTTCCTCGTTTTACTCGTCTCACTCGTTTTACTCGTCTCACTCGTTTTACTCTTTTCACTAGTTTTACTCTTTTCACTAGTTTTACTCGTTTTACTCCTTTTTCTCGTTTTACTCGTTTTACTCGTTTTACTCGTTTAAATCGTTTTACTAGTTTTACTCGTTTTGCTCGTTTTACTCGTTTTGCTCGTTTTACTCGTTTTGCTCGTTTTACTCGTTTTGCTCGTTTTACTCGTTTTGCTCGTTTTACTCGTTTTGCTCGTTTTACTCGTTTTACTCGTTTTACTGGTTTTACTCGTTTCACTCGTTTTGCTCGTTTCACTCGTTTTGCTCGTTTCACTCGTTGTACTCGTTTTACTCGTTCAACTCGTTTTACTCGTTCAACTCGTTTTACTCGTTTTACTAGTTTTACTCGTTTTACTCGTTTTACTCGTTTTACTCGTTTTACTCGTTTTACTCGTTTTACTCGTTTTACTCGTTTTACTCGTTTGACTAGTTTTACTCGTTTTACTCGTTTTACTCGTTTTACTCGTTTTACTCGTTTTACTCGTTTTACTCGTTTTACTCGTTTTACTCGTTTTACTCGTTTTACTCGTTTTACTCGTTTTACTCGTTTTACTCGTTTTACTCGTTTTACTCGTTTTACTCGTTTTACTCGTTTTACTCGTTTTACTCGTTTTACTCGTTTTACTCGTTTTACTCGTTTTACTCGTTTTACTCGTTTTACTCGTTTTACTCGTTTTACTCGTTTTACTCGTTTTACTCGTTTTACTCGTTTTACTCGTTTTACTCGTTTTACTCGTTTTACTCGTTTTACTCGTTTTACTCGTTTTACTCGTTTTACTCGTTTTACTCGTTTTACTCGTTTTACTCGTTTTACTCGTTTTAGTCGTTTTACTCGTTTTACTCGTTTTACTCGTTTTACTCGCTTTACTCGTTTTACTCGCTTTACTCGTTTACTCGTTTTACTCGTTTTACTCGTTTTACTCGTTTTACTCGTTTTACTCGTTTTACTCGTTTTACTCGTTTTACTCGTTTTACTCGTTTTCCTCGTTTTACTCGTTTTCCTCGTTTTACTCGTTTCACTCGTTTTACTCGTTTCACTCGTTTTACTCGTTTCACTCGTTTTACTCGTTTCACTCGTTTTACTCGTTTCACTCGTTTCACTCGTTTGACTCGTTTCGCTCGTTTAACTCGTTTCGCTCGTTTAACTCGTTTCGCTCGTTTAACTCGTTTCGCTCGTTTAACTCGTTTCGCTCGTTTTACTCGTTTTGCTCGTTTTACTCGTTTTGCTCGTTTTACTCGTTTTGCTCGTTTTGCTCGTTCTACTCGTTTTGCTCGTTTTACTCGTTTTACTCGTTTTGCTCGTTTTACTCGTTTGGCTCGTTTTACTCGTTTTGCTCGTTTTACTCGTTTTGCTCGTTTAACTCGTTTTACTCGTCTCACTCGTTTTACTCTTTTCACTAGTTTTACTCTTTTCACTAGTTTTACTCTTTTCACTAGTTTTACTCTTTTCACTAGTTTTACTCGTTTTACTCCTTTTCTCGTTTTACTCGTTTTACTCGTTTTACTCGTTATACTAGTTTTACTCGTTTTACTCGTTTTACTCGTTTTACTCGTTTTGCTCGTTTTACTCGATTTGCTCGTTTTACTCGTTTTGCTCG
>NW_027488284.1:0-7801 GCF_050908995.1 Andrena cerasifolii | reverse complement strand
TTTCAATATCGATTTTCAAAATCGGTTTTTCAATATCAGTTTTTCAATATTTGTTCTCCAATATCGGTTTTTGAATATCGGTTCTAATATCTGATTCAATATCGGTTTTTCAATATCGGTTTTTCAATATCAGTTTTTCGATATCAGTTTTTCAATATTTGTTTTTCAATATCGGTTCTAATATCGGTTTCAATATCGATTTTTCAATATCAGTTTTTCGATATAGGTTTTTCAATATCGGTTTTTCAATATCAGTTTTTCAATATCGGTTTTTGAATATCGGTTCTAATATCGGTTTCAATATCGATTTTTCAATATCGGTTTTTCAATATCAGTTTTTCAATATTTGTTCTCCAATATCGGTTTTTGAATATCGGTTCTAATATCAGATTCAATATCGGTTTTTCAATATCGGTTCTAATATCGGTTTCAATATCGGTTTTGCAATATTTGTTTTTCAATATCGGTTCTAATATCGGATTCAATATCGTTTTTTCAATATCGGTTTTGCAATATCAGTTATTCGATATAGGTTTATCAATATCGGTTTTTCAATATCGGTTTTGCAATATCAGTTTCTCAATATCAGTTTTTCGATATCAGTTTTTCAATATTTGTTTTTCAATATCGTTTTTTCAATATCGGTTCTAATATCGGTTTCAATATCGGTTTTGCAATATCAGTTTTTCGATATAAGTTTTTCAATATCGGTTTTTCAATATCGGTTTTTCAATATTTGTTTTTCAATATCGGTTTTTCAATATCAGTTTTTCAATATTTGTTTTTCAATATCGTTTTTTCAATATCGGTTCTAATATCGGTTTCAATATCGGTTTTTCAATATCGGTTCTAATATCGGTTTCAATATCGGTTTTGCAATATCAGTTTTTCGATATTTGTTCTCCAATATCGGTTTTTGAATATCGGTTTTGCAATATCAGTTTCTCAATATCGGTTTTGCAATATCAGTTTTTCGATATAAGTTTTTCAATATCGGTTTTTCAATATCGGTTCTAATATCGGTTTCAATATCGGTTTTGCAATATTTGTTTTTCAATATCGGTTCCAATATCGGATTCAATATCGTTTTTTCAATATCGGTTTTGCAATATCAGTTATTCGATATAGGTTTTTCAATATCGGTTTTTCAATATCGGTTTTTCAATATCGTTTTTTCAATATCGGTTCTAATATCGGTTTCAATATCGGTTTTTCAATATCGGTTTTTCAATATCGGTTTTGCAATATCAGTTTCTCAATATCAGTTTTTCGATATCAGTTTTTCAATATTTGTTTTTCAATATCGTTTTTTCAATATCGGTTCTAATATCGGTTTCAATATCGGTTTTGCAATATCAGTTTTTCAATATCGGTTTTTCAATATCGGTTTTGCAATATCAGTTTCTCAATATCAGTTTTTCGATATCAGTTTTTCAATATTTGTTTTTCAATATCGGTTTTTCAATATCGGTTCTAATATCGGTTTCAATATCGGTTTTTCAATATCAGTTTTTCAATATTTGTTCTCCAATATCGGTTCTAATATCGGATTCAATATCGGTTATTCAATATCGGTTTTGCAATATCAGTTATTCGATATAGGTTTTTCAATATCGGTTTTTCAATATCGATTTTCAAAATCGGTTTTTCAATATCAGTTTTTCAATATTTGTTCTCCAATATCGGTTTTTGAATATCGGTTCTAATATCGGATTCAATATCGGTTTTTCAATATCGGTTTTTCAATATCAGTTTTTCGATATCAGTTTTTCAATATTTGTTTTTCAATATCGGTTCTAATATCGGTTTCAATATCGATTTTTCAATATCAGTTTTTCGATATAGGTTTTTCAATATCGGTTTTTCAATATCAGTTTTTCAATATCGGTTTTTGAATATCGGTTCTAATATCGGTTTCAATATCGATTTTTCAATATCGGTTTTTCAATATCAGTTTTTCAATATTTGTTCTCCAATATCGGTTTTTGAATATCGGTTCTAATATCAGATTCAATATCGGTTTTTCAATATCGGTTCTAATATCGGTTTCAATATCGGTTTTGCAATATTTGTTTTTCAATATCGGTTCTAATATCGGATTCAATATCGTTTTTTCAATATCGGTTTTGCAATATCAGTTATTCGATATAGGTTTATCAATATCGGTTTTTCAATATCGGTTTTGCAATATCAGTTTTTCGATATAAGTTTTTCAATATCGTTTTTTCAATATCGGTTCTAATATCGGTTTCAATATCGGTTTTGCAATATCAGTTTTTCAATATCGGTTTTTCAATATCGGTTTTGCAATATCAGTTTCTCAATATCAGTTTTTCGATATCAGTTTTTCAATATTTGTTTTTCAATATCGGTTTTTCAATATCGGTTCTAATATCGGTTTCAATATCGGTTTTTCAATATCAGTTTTTCAATATTTGTTCTCCAATATCGGTTCTAATATCGGTTTCAATATCGATTTTTCAATATCGGTTTTTCAATATCAGTTTTTCAATATTTGTTCTCCAATATCGGTTTTTGAATATCGGTTCTAATATCGGTTTCAATATCGGTTTTGCAATATCAGTTTTTCGATATTTGTTCTCCAATATCGGTTTTTGAATATCGGTTCTAATATCAGATTCAATATCGGTTTTTCAATATCGGTTCTAATATCGGTTTCAATATCGGTTTTGCAATATTTGTTTTTCAATATCGGTTCTAATATCGGATTCAATATCGTTTTTTCAATATCGGTTTTGCAATATCAGTTATTCGATATAGGTTTATCAATATCGGTTTTTCAATATCGGTTTTTCAATATCGGTTTTGCAATATCAGTTTTTCAATATCGGTTTTTGAATATCGGTTCTAATATCGGTTTCCAATATCGATTTTTCAATATCGGTTTTTCAATATCAGTTTTTCAATATTTGTTCTCCAATATCGGTTTTTGAATATCGGTTCTAATATCAGATTCAATATCGGTTTTTCAATATCGGTTCTAATATCGGTTTCAATATCGGTTTTGCAATATTTGTTTTTCAATATCGGTTCTAATATCGGATTCAATATCGTTTTTTCAATATCGGTTTTGCAATATCAGTTATTCGATATAGGTTTATCAATATCGGTTTTTCAATATCGGTTTTTCAATATCGGTTTTGCAATATCAGTTTCTCAATATCAGTTTTTCGATATCAGTTTTTCAATATTTGTTTTTCAATATCGTTTTTTCAATATCGGTTCTAATATCGGTTTCAATATCGGTTTTGCAATATAAGTTTTTCAATATCGGTTTTTCAATATCGGTTTTGCAATATCAGTTTCTCAATATCAGTTTTTCGATATCAGTTTTTCAATATTTGTTTTTCAATATCGGTTTTTCAATATCGGTTCTAATATCGGTTTCAATATCGGTTTTTCAATATCAGTTTTTCAATATTTGTTCTCCAATATCGGTTCTAATATCGGATTCAATATCGGTTATTCAATATCGGTTTTTCAATATCAGTTTTTCGATATTGGTTTTTCAATATCGGTTTTTCAATATCGGTTTTTATTGATATTGATCAGTTTTTCAATATCAGTTTTTCGATATAGGTATTTCAATATCGGTTTTTCAATATCGGTTCTAATATCGGATTCAATATCGGTTTTGCAATATCAGTTATTCGATATCAGTTTTTCGATATCAGTTTTTCAATATTTGTTTTTCAATATCGGTTTTTCAATATCAGTTTTTCGATATCAGTTTTTCAATATTTGTTCTCCAATATCGGTTCTAATATCGGATTCAATATCGGTTATTCAATATCGGTTTTTCAATATCGGTTTTGCAATATCAGTTTCTCAATATCAGTTTTTCGATATCAGTTTTTCAATATTTGTTTTTCAATATCGGTTTTTCAATATCGGTTCTAATATCGGTTTCAATATCGGTTTTTCAATATCAGTTTTTCAATATTTGTTCTCCAATATCGGTTCTAATATCGGTTTCAATATCGGTTTTTCAATATCGGTTTTTCAATATCGGTTTTTCAATATCAGTTTTTCAATATTTGTTCTCCAATATCGGTTTTTGAATATCGGTTCTAATATCGGATTCAATATCGGTTTTTCAATATCGGTTTTTCAATATCAGTTTTTCAATATTTGTTCTCCAATATCGGTTTTTGAATATCGGTTCTAATATCGGATTCAATATCAGTTTTTCAATATCAGTTTTTCAATATTCGTTTTTCAATATCGGTTTTTGAATATTTGTTCTCCAATATCGGTTTTTGAATATCGGTTTTTCAATATCGGTTCTAATATCGGATTCAATATCGGTTTTGCAATATCAGTTTTTCCATATAGGTTTTTCAATATCGGTATTTCAATATCGGTTTTTCAATATCGGTTCTAATATCGGATTCAATATCGGTTTTGCAATATCAGTTATTCGATATAGGTTTTTCAATATCGGTTTTTCAATATCGATTTTCAAAATCGGTTTTTCAATATCAGTTTTTCAATATTTGTTCTCCAATATCGGTTTTTGAATATCGGTTCTAATATCGGATTCAATATCGGTTTTTCAATATCGGTTTTTCAATATCAGTTTTTCGATATCAGTTTTTCAATATTTGTTTTTCAATATCGGTTCTAATATCGGTTTCAATATCGATTTTTCAATATCAGTTTTTCGATATAGGTTTTTCAATATCGGTTTTTCAATATCAGTTTTTCAATATCGGTTTTTGAATATCGGTTCTAATATCGGTTTCAATATCGATTTTTCAATATCGGTTTTTCAATATCAGTTTTTCAATATTTGTTCTCCAATATCGGTTTTTGAATATCGGTTCTAATATCAGATTCAATATCGGTTTTTCAATATCGGTTCTAATATCGGTTTCAATATCGGTTTTGCAATATTTGTTTTTCAATATCGGTTCTAATATCGGATTCAATATCGTTTTTTCAATATCGGTTTTGCATTATCAGTTATTCGATATAGGTTTATCAATATCGGTTTTTCAATATCGGTTTTGCAATATCAGTTTTTCGATATAAGTTTTTCAATATCGTTTTTTCAATATCGGTTCTAATATCGGTTTCAATATCGGTTTTGCAATATCAGTTTTTCAATATCGGTTTTTCAATATCGGTTTTGCAATATCAGTTTCTCAATATCAGTTTTTCGATATCAGTTTTTCAATATTTGTTTTTCAATATCGGTTTTTCAATATCGGTTCTAATATCGGTTTCAATATCGGTTTTTCAATATCAGTTTTTCAATATTTGTTCTCCAATATCGGTTCTAATATCGGATTCAATATCGGTTATTCAATATCGGTTTTTCAATATCAGTTATTCGATATAGGTTTTTCAATATCGGTTTTTCAATATCGATTTTCAAAATCGGTTTTTCAATATCAGTTTTTCAATATTTGTTCTCCAATATCGGTTTTTGAATATCGGTTCTAATATCTGATTCAATATCGGTTTTTCAATATCGGTTTTTCAATATCAGTTTTTCGATATCAGTTTTTCAATATTTGTTTTTCAATATCGGTTCTAATATCGGTTTCAATATCGATTTTTCAATATCAGTTTTTCGATATAGGTTTTTCAATATCGGTTTTTCAATATCAGTTTTTCAATATCGGTTTTTGAATATCGGTTCTAATATCGGTTTCAATATCGATTTTTCAATATCGGTTTTTCAATATCAGTTTTTCAATATTTGTTCTCCAATATCGGTTTTTGAATATCGGTTCTAATATCAGATTCAATATCGGTTTTTCAATATCGGTTCTAATATCGGTTTCAATATCGGTTTTGCAATATTTGTTTTTCAATATCGGTTCTAATATCGGATTCAATATCGTTTTTTCAATATCGGTTTTGCAATATCAGTTATTCGATATAGGTTTATCAATATCGGTTTTTCAATATCGGTTTTGCAATATCAGTTTCTCAATATCAGTTTTTCGATATCAGTTTTTCAATATTTGTTTTTCAATATCGTTTTTTCAATATCGGTTCTAATATCGGTTTCAATATCGGTTTTGCAATATCAGTTTTTCGATATAAGTTTTTCAATATCGGTTTTTCAATATCGGTTTTTCAATATTTGTTTTTCAATATCGGTTTTTCAATATCAGTTTTTCAATATTTGTTTTTCAATATCGTTTTTTCAATATCGGTTCTAATATCGGTTTCAATATCGGTTTTTCAATATCGGTTCTAATATCGGTTTCAATATCGGTTTTGCAATATCAGTTTTTCGATATTTGTTCTCCAATATCGGTTTTTGAATATCGGTTTTGCAATATCAGTTTCTCAATATCGGTTTTGCAATATCAGTTTTTCGATATAAGTTTTTCAATATCGGTTTTTCAATATCGGTTCTAATATCGGTTTCAATATCGGTTTTGCAATATTTGTTTTTCAATATCGGTTCCAATATCGGATTCAATATCGTTTTTTCAATATCGGTTTTGCAATATCAGTTATTCGATATAGGTTTTTCAATATCGGTTTTTCAATATCGGTTTTTCAATATCGTTTTTTCAATATCGGTTCTAATATCGGTTTCAATATCGGTTTTTCAATATCGGTTTTTCAATATCGGTTTTGCAATATCAGTTTCTCAATATCAGTTTTTCGATATCAGTTTTTCAATATTTGTTTTTCAATATCGTTTTTTCAATATCGGTTCTAATATCGGTTTCAATATCGGTTTTGCAATATCAGTTTTTCAATATCGGTTTTTCAATATCGGTTTTGCAATATCAGTTTCTCAATATCAGTTTTTCGATATCAGTTTTTCAATATTTGTTTTTCAATATCGGTTTTTCAATATCGGTTCTAATATCGGTTTCAATATCGGTTTTTCAATATCAGTTTTTCAATATTTGTTCTCCAATATCGGTTCTAATATCGGATTCAATATCGGTTATTCAATATCGGTTTTGCAATATCAGTTATTCGATATAGGTTTTTCAATATCGGTTTTTCAATATCGATTTTCAAAATCGGTTTTTCAATATCAGTTTTTCAATATTTGTTCTCCAATATCGGTTTTTGAATATCGGTTCTAATATCGGATTCAATATCGGTTTTTCAATATCGGTTTTTCAATATCAGTTTTTCGATATCAGTTTTTCAATATTTGTTTTTCAATATCGGTTCTAATATCGGTTTCAATATCGATTTTTCAATATCAGTTTTTCGATATAGGTTTTTCAATATCGGTTTTTCAATATCAGTTTTTCAATATCGGTTTTTGAATATCGGTTCTAATATCGGTTTCAATATCGATTTTTCAATATCGGTTTTTCAATATCAGTTTTTCAATATTTGTTCTCCAATATCGGTTTTTGAATATCGGTTCTAATATCAGATTCAATATCGGTTTTTCAATATCGGTTCTAATATCGGTTTCAATATCGGTTTTGCAATATTTGTTTTTCAATATCGGTTCTAATATCGGATTCAATATCGTTTTTTCAATATCGGTTTTGCAATATCAGTTATTCGATATAGGTTTATCAATATCGGTTTTTCAATATCGGTTTTGCAATATCAGTTTTTCGATATAAGTTTTTCAATATCGTTTTTTCAATATCGGTTCTAATATCGGTTTCAATATCGGTTTTGCAATATCAGTTTTTCAATATCGGTTTTTCAATATCGGTTTTGCAATATCAGTTTCTCAATATCAGTTTTTCGATATCAGTTTTTCAATATTTGTTTTTCAATATCGGTTTTTCAATATCGGTTCTAATATCGGTTTCAATATTGGTTTTTCAAT
>NW_027488283.1:2500-5000 GCF_050908995.1 Andrena cerasifolii | reverse complement strand
AGGACGAGGACGAGGACGAGGACGAGGACGACGAGGACGAGGACGAGGATGAGGACGACGAGGACGAGCACGAGCACGACGAGGAGGAGGACGAGGACGAGGACGACGAGGACGAGGACGAGGACGACGAGGACGAGGACGAGGACGAGGACGAGGACGACGAGGACGAGGACGAGGACGAGGACGACGAGGACGAGGACGAGGACGAGGACGAGGACGAGGACGAGGACGAGGAAGACGAGGACGAGGACGAGGACGACGAGGACGAGGACGAGGACGCCGAGGACGAGGACGACGAGGACGACGACGAGGACGAGGACGACGAGGACGACGAGGACAACGAGGACGAGGACGACGAGGACGAGGACGAGGACGAGGACGAGGACGAGGAGGACGAGGACGAGGACGAGGACGAGGACGACGAGGACGAGGACGAGGACGACGAGGACGAGGACGAGGACGACGAGGACGAGGACGAGGACGAGGACGACGAGGACGAGGACGAGGACGACGAGGACGAGGACGAGGACGCCGAGGACGAGGACGACGAGGACGACGAGGACGAGGACGACGAGGACGACGAGGACGACGTGGACGAGGACGGCGAGGACGAGGACGAGGACGACGAGGACGAGGACGAGGACGAGGACGACGAGGACGAGGACGAGGACGACGAGGACGAGGACGAGGACGACGAGGACGAGGACGAGGACGACGAGGACGAGGACGAGGACGACGAGGACGAGGACGAGGACGACGAGGACGAGGACGACGAGGACGAAGACGAGGACGACGAGGACGAGGACGAGGACGAGGACGAGGACGACGAGGACGAGGACGAGGACGAGGACGAGGACGACGAGGACGAGGACGAGGACGAGGACGACGAGGACGAGGACGAGGACGAGGACGACGAGGACAAGGACGAGGACGACGAGGACGAGAACGAGAACGAGGACGAGGACGACGAGGACGAGGACGAGGACGAGGACGAGGACGACGAGGACGAGGACGAGGACGAGGACGAGGACGAGGACGACGAGGATGAGGACGAGGACGACGAGGACGAGGACGAGGACGAGGACGAGGACGAGGACGAGGACGAGGACGACGAGGACGAGGACGACGACGAGGACGACGAGGACGACGAGGACGACGAGGACGACGAGGACGACGAGGACGACGAGGGCGAGGACGAGGACGACGAGGAAGACGAGGGCGAGGACGCGGACGAGGGCGAGACTGAGGACGAGGACGAGGACGAGGACGAGGACGAGGACGAGGACGAGGACGAGGACGAGGACGAGGACGAGGACGAGTACGAGGACGACGAGGACGACGAGGACGACGAGGACGACGAGGACGAGGACGAGCACGACGAGCACGACGAGGACGACGAGGACGAGGACGAGGACGAGCACGACGAGGACGAGGACGAGGACGAGGACGAGGACGAGGACGAAGAGGATGACGAGGACGACGAGGAAGACGAGGACGACGAGGACGAGGACGACGAGGACGACGAGGACGAGGACGACGAGGACGACGAGGACGAGGAGGACGAGGACGACGAGGACGACGAGGACGAGGACGACGAGGACGACGAGGACGACGTGGACGAGGACGACGAGGACGACGAGGACGACGAGGACGAGGAGGACGAGGACGACGAGGACGACGAGGACGAGGACGACGAGGACGACGAGGACGACGTGGACGAGGACGGCGAGGACGAGGACGAGGACGACGAGGACGAGGACGAGGACGACGAGGACGAGGACGACGAGGACGAGGACGAGGACGAGGACGACGAGGACGACGACGAGGACGAGGACGAGGACGAGGACGACGAGGACGAGGACGAGGACGAGGACGAGGACGACGAGGACGAAGACGAGGACGACGAGGACGAGGACGACGAGGATGAGGACGAGGACGACGAGGACGAGGACGAGGACGACGAGGACGAGGACGAGGACGAGGACGAGGACGAGGACGAGGACGAGGACGAGGACGAGGACGAGGACGAGGACGAGGACGAGGACGAGGACGAGGACGAGGACGAGGACGACGAGGACGAGGACGACGAGGACGAGGACGAGGACGACGAGGACGAGGACGAGGACGAGGACGACGAGGACGAGGACGAGGACGAGGACGAGGACGACGAGGACGAGGACGAGGACGAGGACGACGAGGACGAGGACGACGAGGACGAGGACGAGGACGACGAGGACGAGGACGAGGACGACGAGGACGAGGACGAGGACGACGAGGACGAGGACGAGGACGACGAGGACGAGGACGAGGACGACGAGGACGAGGACGAGGACGACGAGGACGAGGACGAGGACGAGGACGAGGACGAGGACGAGGACGAGGACGAGGACGAGGACGAGGACGAGGACGACGAGGACGAGGACGAGGACGACGAGGACGAGGACGAGGACGCCGAGGACGAGGACGACGAGGACGACGACGAGGACGAGGACGACGAGGA
>NW_027488282.1:2500-7830 GCF_050908995.1 Andrena cerasifolii | reverse complement strand
ACCGACCGACCGACCGACCGACCGACCGACCGACCGACCGACCGACCGACCGACCGACCGACCGACCGACCGACCGACCGACCGACCGACCGACCGACGGACTGACTGACCGACTGACCGACCGACCGGCCGACCGACCGACCGACCGACCGACGGACTGACTGATCGACTGACCGACTGACCGACCGACCGACCGACCGACCGACGGACTGACTGATCGACTGACCGACTGTCCGACCGACCGACCGAACGACCGACCGACCGACCGACCGACCGACCGACCGACCGACCGACCGTCCGTCCGACCGACGGACTGACGGACCGACTGACCGACTGACCGACCGACCGACCGACCGACCGACCGAACGACCAACCGACCGACCGACCGACCGACCGACCGACCGACCGACGGACTGACTGATCGACTGACCGACTGAGCGACCGACCGACCGAACGACCAACCGACCGACCGACCGACTGACCGACCGACTGACCGACCGACCGACCGACTGACCGACCGAGCGACCGACCGACCGTCCGACCGACGGACTGACTGACCGACTGACCGACCGACCGACCGACCGACCGACCGACCGAACGACCAACCGACCGACCGACCGACCGACCGACCGACGGACTGACTGACCGACTGACCGACTGACCGACCGACCGACCGAACGACCGACCGAACGACCGACCGACCGAACGACCGACGGACTGACTGACCGACTGACCGACTGACCGACTGACCGACTGAACGACCGACCGACCGACCGACCGAACGACCGACCGGACGACCGACCGACCGACCGACCGACCGACAGACCGACCGACGGACCGACCGACCGACCGACCGACCGACCGAACGACCGACCGACCGACGGACTGACTGACCGACTGAACGACTGACCGACCGACCGACCGACCGACCGACCGACCGACCGACCGACCGACCGACCGACCGACCGACCAACCGACCGACGGACTGACTGACCGACCGACCGACCGACCGACCGACCGACCGACCGACCGACCGACCGACCGACCGACCGACCGACCGACCGACCGACCGACCGACCGACCGACCGACCGACCGACCGACGGACTGACTGACCGACTGACCGACCGACCGGCCGACCGACCGACCGACCGACCGACGGACTGACTGATCGACTGACCGACTGACCGACCGACCGACCGACCGACCGACGGACTGACTGATCGACTGACCGACTGTCCGACCGACCGACCGAACGACCGACCGACCGACCGACCGACCGACCGACCGACCGACCGACCGTCCGTCCGACCGACGGACTGACCGACCGAACGACCGACCGACCGACCGACCGACCGACCGACCGACCGACCGACCGACCGACCGACCGACCGACGGACTGACTGACCGACTGACCGACCGACCGGCCGACCGACCGACCGACCGACCGACGGACTGACTGATCGACTGACCGACTGACCGACCGACCGACCGACCGACCGACGGAATGACTGATCGACTGACCGACTGTCCGACCGACCGACCGAACGACCGACCGACCATACGACCGACCGACCGACCGACCGACCGACCGACCGTCCGTCCGACCGACGGACTGACCGACCGAACGACCGACCGACCGACCGACCGACCGACCGACCGACCGACCGACGGACTGACTGACCGACTGACCGACTGACCGACCGACCGACCGACCGACCGACCGACCGACCGACCAACGGACTGACTGACCGACCGACCGACCGACTGACCGACCGACCGACCGACCGACCGACCGAACGACCAACCGACCGACCGACCGACCGACCGACCGACCGACCGACGGACTGACTGATCGACTGACCGACTGAGCGACCGACCGACCGAACGACCAACCGACCGACCGACCGACTGACCGACCGACCGACCGACCGACCGACCGACCGTCCGTCCGACCGACGGACTGACGGACCGACTGACCGACTGACCGACCGACCGACCGACCGACCGGCCGACCGACCGACCGACCGACCGACGGACTGACTGATCGACTGACCGACTGACCGACCGACCGACCGACCGACCGACGGACTGACTGATCGACTGACCGACGGACTGACTGATCGACTGACCGACTGACCGACCGACGGACTGACTGATCGACTGACCGACTGTCCGACCGACCGACCGAACGACCGACCGACCGACCGACCGACCGACCGACCGACCGACCGACCGTCCGTCCGACCGACGGACTGACGGACCGACTGACCGACTGACCGACCGACCGACCGACCGACCGACCGAACGACCAACCGACCGACCGACCGACCGACCGACCGACCGACCGACCGACCGACCGACCGACCGACCGACCGACCGACCGACCGACCGACCGACCGACCGACCGACCGACCGACCGACCGACCGACCGACGGACTGACTGACCGACTGACCGACCGACCGGCCGACCGACCGACCGACCGACCGACGGACTGACTGATCGACTGACCGACTGACCGACCGACCGACCGACCGACCGACGGACTGACTGATCGACTGACCGACTGTCCGACCGACCGACCGAACGACCGACCGACCGACCGACCGACCGACCGACCGACCGACCGACCGTCCGTCCGACCGACGGACTGACCGACCGAACGACCGACCGACCGACCGACCGACCGACCGACCGACCGACCGACCGACCGACCGACCGACCGACGGACTGACTGACCGACTGACCGACTGTCCGACCGACCGACCGAACGACCGACCGACCGACCGACCGACCGACCGACCGACCGACCGACCGACCGACCGACCGACCGTCCGTCCGACCGACGGACTGACCGACCGAACGACCGACCGACCGACCGACCGACCGACCGACCGACCGACCGACCGACCGACGGACTGACTGACCGACTGACCGACTGACCGACCGACCGACCGACCGACCGACCGACCGACCGACCAACGGACTGACTGACCGACCGACCGACCGACCGACCGACCGACCGACCGACCGACCGACCGACCGACCGACCGACCGACCGACCAACCGACCGACGGACTGACTGACCGACCGACCGACCGACCGACCGACCGACCGACCGACCGACCGACCGACCGACCGACCGACCGACCGACCGACCGACCGACCGACCGACCGACCGACCGACCGACGGACTGACTGACCGACTGACCGACCGACCGGCCGACCGACCGACCGACCGACCGACGGACTGACTGATCGACTGACCGACTGACCGACCGACCGACCGACCGACCGACGGACTGACTGATCGACTGACCGACTGTCCGACCGACCGACCGAACGACCGACCGACCGACCGACCGACCGACCGACCGACCGACCGACCGTCCGTCCGACCGACGGACTGACCGACCGAACGACCGACCGACCGACCGACCGACCGACCGACCGACCGACCGACCGACCGACCGACCGACGGACTGACTGACCGACTGACCGACCGACCGGCCGACCGACCGACCGACCGACCGACGGACTGACTGATCGACTGACCGACTGACCGACCGACCGACCGACCGACCGACGGACTGACTGATCGACTGACCGACTGTCCGACCGACCGACCGAACGACCGACCGACCGACCGACCGACCGACCGACCGACCGACCGACCGTCCGTCCGACCGACGGACTGACCGACCGAACGACCGACCGACCGACCGACCGACCGACCGACCGACCGACCGACCGACGGACTGACTGACCGACTGACCGACTGACCGACCGACCGACCGACCGACCGACCGACCGACCGACCAACGGACTGACTGACCGACCGACCGACCGACCGACCGACCGACCGACCGACCGACCGACCGACCGACCGACCGACCGACCGACCGACCGACCGACCGACCGACCGACCGACCGACCGACCGACCGACCGACCGACCGACCGACCGACCGACCGACCGACCGACGGACTGACTGACCGACTGACCGACCGACCGGCCGACCGACCGACCGACCGACCGACGGACTGACTGATCGACTGACCGACTGACCGACCGACCGACCGACCGACCGACGGACTGACTGATCGACTGACCGACTGTCCGACCGACCGACCGAACGACCGACCGACCGACCGACCGACCGACCGACCGACCGACCGACCGTCCGTCCGACCGACGGACTGACGGACCGACTGACCGACTGACCGACCGACCGACCGACCGACCGACCGAACGACCAACCGACCGACCGACCGACCGACCGACCGACCGACCGACGGACTGACTGATCGACTGACCGACTGAGCGAACGACCGACCGAACGACCAACCGACCGACCGACCGACTGACCGACCGACTGACCGACCGACCGACCGACTGACCGACCGAGCGACCGACCGACCGTCCGACCGACGGACTGACTGACCGACTGACCGACCGACCGACCGACCGACCGACCGAACGACCAACCGACCGACCGACCGACCGACCGACCGACGGACTGACTGACCGACTGACCGACTGACCGACCGACCGACCGAACGACCGACCGAACGACCGACCGACCGAACGACCGACGGACTGACTGACCGACTGACCGACTGACCGACTGACCGACTGAACGACCGACCGACCGACCGACCGAACGACCGACCGGACGACCGACCGACCGACCGACCGACCGACAGACCGACCGACGGACCGACCGACCGACCGACCGACCGACCGAACGACCGACCGACCGACGGACTGACTGACCGACTGAACGACTGACCGACCGACCGACCGACCGACCGACCGACCGACCGACCGACCGACCGACCGACCGACCGACCAACCGACCGACGGACTGACTGACCGACCGACCGACCGACCGACCGACCGACCGACCGACCGACCGACCGACCGACCGACCGACCGACCGACCGACCGACCGACCGACCGACCGACCGACCGACCGACCGACGGACTGACTGACCGACTGACCGACCGACCGGCCGACCGACCGACCGACCGACCGACGGACTGACTGATCGACTGACCGACTGACCGACCGACCGACCGACCGACCGACGGACTGACTGATCGACTGACCGACTGTCCGACCGACCGACCGAACGACCGACCGACCGACCGACCGACCGACCGACCGACCGACCGACCGTCCGTCCGACCGACGGACTGACCGACCGAACGACCGACCGACCGACCGACCGACCGACCGACCGACCGACCGACCGACCGACCGACCGACGGACTGACTGACCGACTGACCGACCGACCGGCCGACCGACCGACCGACCGACCGACGGAC
>NW_027488281.1:0-7837 GCF_050908995.1 Andrena cerasifolii | reverse complement strand
TATTGAAGAACAAATATTGAAAAACCGATATTGAAAAACTGATATTGAAACCGATATTAGAACCGATATTGAAAAACCGATATTGAAAAACCTATATCGAAAAACTGATATTGCAAAACCGATATTGAAAAACCGATATTGAAAAACAAATATTGAAAAACTGATATCGAAAAACTGATATTGAAAACCCGATATTGAAAAACTGATATTGAAACCGATATTAGAACCGATATTGAAAAACCGATATTGAAAAACAAATATTGAAAAACTGATATCGAAAAACTGATATTGAAAAACCGATATTGAAAAGCCGATATTGATTCCAATATTAGAACCGATATTGAAAAACCGATATTGAAAAACAAATATTGAAAAACTGATATCGAAAAACTGATATTGCAAAACCGATATTGAAAAACCGATATTGAAAAACCTATATCGAAAAACTGATATTGCAAAACCGATATTGAATCCGATATTAGAACCGATATTGAAGAACCGATATTGAAAAACAAATATTGAAAAACTGATATCGAAAAACTGATATTGAAAAACCGATATTGAAAACCCGATATTGAATCCGATATTAGAACCGATATTCAAAAACCGATATTGGAGAACAAATATTGAAAAACTGATATCGAAAAACTGATATTGAAAAACCGATATTGAAAAGCCGATAATGATTCCGATATTAGAACCGATATTGAAAAACAAATATTGAAAAACTGATATCGAAAAACTGATATTGAAAAACCGATATTGAAAAACCGATATTGAACCGATATTAGAACCGATATTGAAAAACCGATATTGAAAAACAAATATTGAAAAACTGATATCGAAAAACTGATATTGCAAAACCGATATTGAAAAAACCTATATCGAAAAACTGATATTGCAAAACCGATATTGAAAAACCTATATCGAAAAACTGATATTGCAAAACCGATATTGAATCCGATATTAGAACCGATATTCAAAAACCGATATTGGAGAACAAATATTGAACAACTGATATCGAAAAACTGATATTGAAAACCCGATATTGAAAAACCGATATTGAAACCGATATTAGAACCGATATTGAAAAACCGATATTGAAAAACAAATATTGAAAAACTGATATCGAAAAACTGATATTGAAAAACCGATATTGAAAAACCGATATTGAAGAACAAATATTGAAAAACCGATATTGAAAAACTGATATTGAAACCGATATTAGAACCGATATTGAAAAACCGATATTGAAAAACCGATATTGAAAAACCTATATCGAAAAACTGATATTGCAAAACCGATATTGAAAAACCGATATTGAAAAACCTATATCGAAAAACTGATATTGCAAAACCGATATTGAATCCGATATTAGAACCGATATTGAAAAACCGATATTGAAAAACCGATATTGAAAAACTGATATTGAAACCGATATTAGAACCGATATTGAAAAACCGATATTGAAAAACCGATATTGAAAAACCTATATCGAAAAACTGATATTGCAAAACCGATATTGAAAAACCGATATGGAAAAACCTATATCGAAAAACTGATATTGCAAAACCGATATTGAAAAACAAATATTGAAAAACTGATATCGAAAAACTGATATTGAAAACCCGATATTGAAAAACTGATATTGAAACCGATATTAGAACCGATATTGAAAAACCGATATTGAAAAACAAATATTGAAAAACTGATATCGAAAAACTGATATTGAAAAACCGATATTGAAAAACCGATATTGAAGAACAAATATTGAAAAACCGATATTGAAAAACTGATATTGAAACCGATATTAGAACCGATATTGAAAACCCGATATTGAATCCGATATTAGAACCGATATTCAAAAACCGATATTGGAGAACAAATATTGAAAAACTGATATCGAAAAACTGATATTGAAAAACCGATATTGAAAAGCCGATAATGATTCCGATATTAGAACCGATATTGAAAAACAAATATTGAAAAACTGATATCGAAAAACTGATATTGAAAAACCGATATTGAAAAACCGATATTGAAACCGATATTAGAACCGATATTGAAAAACCGATATTGAAAAACCGATATTGAAAAACCTATATCGAAAAACTGATATTGCAAAACCGATATTGAAAAACCGATATTGAAAACCCGATATTGAATCCGATATTAGAACCGATATTCAAAAACCGATATTGGAGAACAAATATTGAACAACTGATATCGAAAAACTGATATTGAAAACCCGATATTGAAAAACCGATATTGAAAAACCGATATTGAATCCGATATTAGAACCGATATTGAAAAACCGATATTGAATCCGATATTGGAACCGATATACAAAAACCGACATTGGAGAACAAATATTGAAAAACTGATATCGAAAAACTGATATTGAAAAACCGATATTGAAAAGCCGATATTGATTCCGATATTAGAACCGATATTGAAAAACCGATATTGAAAAACAAATATTGAAAAACTGATATTGAAAAACCGATATTGAAAAGCCGATAATGATTCCGATATTAGAACCGATATTGAAAAACAAATATTGAAAAACTGATATCGAAAAACTGATATTGAAAAACCGATATTGAAAAACCGATATTGAAACCGATATTAGAACCGATATTGAAAAACCGATATTGAAAAACAAATATTGAAAAACTGATATCGAAAAACTGATATTGCAAAACCGATATTGAAAAACCGATATTGAAAAACCTATATCGAAAAACTGATATTGCAAAACCGATATTGAATCCGATATTAGAACCGATATTGAAAAACCGATATTGAAAAACAAATATTGAAAAACTGATATCGAAAAACTGATATTGAAAAACCGATATTGAAAACCCGATATTGAATCCGATATTAGAACCGATATTCAAAAACCGATATTGGAGAACAAATATTGAAAAACTGATATCGAAAAACTGATATTGAAAAACCGATATTGAAAAGCCGATAATGATTCCGATATTAGAACCGATATTGAAAAACAAATATTGAAAAACTGATATCGAAAAACTGATATTGAAAAACCGATATTGAAAAACCGATATTGAAACCGATATTAGAACCGATATTGAAAAACCGATATTGAAAAACAAATATTGAAAAACTGATATCGAAAAACTGATATTGAAAAACCGATATTGAAAAGCCGATAATGATTCCGATATTAGAACCGACATTCAAAAACCGATATTGGAGAACAAATATTCAAAAACCGATATTGAAAAACTGATATTGAAAAACTGATATTGAAAAACTGATATTGCAAAACCGATATTGAATCCGATATTAGAACCGATATTGAAAAACCGATATTGAAAAACAAATATTGAAAAACTGATATCGAAAAACTGATATTGAAAAACCGATATTGAAAACCCGATATTGAATCCGATATTAGAACCGATATTCAAAAACCGATATTGGAGAACAAATATTGAAAAACTGATATCGAAAAACTGATATTGAAAACCCGATATCGAAAAACCGATATTGAAAAACCGATATTGAATCCGATATTAGAACCGATATTGAAAAACCGATATTGAAAAGCCGATATTGATTCCGATATTAGAACCGATATTGAAAAACCGATATTGAAGAACAAATATTGAAAAACCGATATTGAAAAACTGATATTGAAACCGATATTAGAACCGATATTGAAAAACCGATATTGAAAAACCTATATCGAAAAACTGATATTGCAAAACCGATATTGAAAAACCGATATTGAAAAACAAATATTGAAAAACTGATATCGAAAAACTGATATTGAAAACCCGATATTGAAAAACTGATATTGAAACCGATATTAGAACCGATATTGAAAAACCGATATTGAAAAACCGATATTGAAAAACCTATATCGAAAAACTGATATTGCAAAACCGATATTGAAAAACCGATATTGAAAAACCTATATCGAAAAACTGATATTGCAAAACCGATATTGAATCCGATATTAGAACCGATATTGAAAAACCGATATTGAAAAACAAATATTGAAAAACTGATATCGAAAAACTTATATCGAAAAACTGATATTGCAAAACCGATATTGAATCCGATATTAGAACCGATATTGAAAAACCGATATTGAAAAACAAATATTGAAAAACTGATATCGAAATACTGATATTGAACAACCGATATTGAAAACCCGATATTGAATCCGATATTAGAACCGATATTCAAAAACCGATATTGGAGAACAAATATTGAAAAACTGATATCGAAAAACTGATATTGAAAAACCGATATTGAAAAACCGATATGGAAGAACAAATATTGAAAAACCGATATTGAATCCGATATTGGAACCGATATACAAAAACCGACATTGGAGAACAAATATTGAAAAACTGATATCGAAAAACTGATATTGAAAAACCGATATTGAAAAGCCGATATTGATTCCGATATTAGAACCGATATTGAAAAACCGATATTGAAAAACAAATATTGAAAAACTGATATCGAAAAACTGATATTGAAAAACCGATATTGAAAAACCGATATTGAAGAACAAATATTGAAAAACCGATATTGAAAAACTGATATTGAAACCGATATTAGAACCGATATTGAAAAACCGATATTGAAAAACAAATATTGAAAAACTGATATCGAAAAACTGATATTGAAAAACCGATATTGAAAACCCGATATTGAAAAACAAATATTGAAAAACTGATATCGAAAAACTGATATTGAAAACCCGATATTGAAAAACTGATATTGAAACCGATATTAGAACCGATATTGAAAAACCGATATTGAAAAACAAATATTGAAAAACTGATATCGAAAAACTGATATTGAAAAACCGATATTGAAAAACCGATATTGAAGAACAAATATTGAAAAACCGATATTGAAAAACTGATATTGAAACCGATATTAGAACCGATATTGAAAAACCGATATTGAAAAACCGATATTGAAAAACCTATATCGAAAAACTGATATTGCAAAACCGATATTGAAAAACCGATATTGAAAAACCTATATCGAAAAACTGATATTGCAAAACCGATATTGAATCCGATATTAGAACCGATATTGAAAAACCGATATTGAAAAACAAATATTGAAAAACTGATATCGAAAAACTTATATCGAAAAACTGATATTGCAAAACCGATATTGAATCCGATATTAGAACCGATATTGAAAAACCGATATTGAAAAACAAATATTGAAAAACTGATATCGAAATACTGATATTGAAAAACCGATATTGAAAACCCGATATTGAATCCGATATTAGAACCGATATTCAAAAACCGATATTGGAGAACAAATATTGAAAAACTGATATCGAAAAACTGATATTGAAAAACCGATATTGAAAAACCGATATGGAAGAACAAATATTGAAAAACCGATATTGAAAAACTGATATTGAAACCGATATTAGAACCGATATTGAAAAACCGATATTGAAAAACCGATATTGAAAAACCTATATCGAAAAACTGATATTGCAAAACCGATATTGAAAAACCGATATGGAAAAACCTATATCGAAAAACTGATATTGCAAAACCGATATTGAAAAACAAATATTGAAAAACTGATATCGAAAAACTGATATTGAAAACCCGATATTGAAAAACTGATATTGAAACCGATATTAGAACCGATATTGAAAAACCGATATTGAAAAACAAATATTGAAAAACTGATATCGAAAAACTGATATTGAAAAACCGATATTGAAAAACCGATATTGAAGAACAAATATTGAAAAACCGATATTGAAAAACTGATATTGAAACCGATATTAGAACCGATATTGAAAACCCGATATTGAATCCGATATTAGAACCGATATTCAAAAACCGATATTGGAGAACAAATATTGAAAAACTGATATCGAAAAACTGATATTGAAAAACCGATATTGAAAAGCCGATAATGATTCCGATATTAGAACCGATATTGAAAAACAAATATTGAAAAACTGATATCGAAAAACTGATATTGAAAAACCGATATTGAAAAACCGATATTGAAACCGATATTAGAACCGATAATGAAAAACCGATATTGAAAAACCGATATTGAAAAACCTATATCGAAAAACTGATATTGCAAAACCGATATTGAAAAACCGATATTGAAAACCCGATATTGAATCCGATATTAGAACCGATATTCAAAAACCGATATTGGAGAACAAATATTGAACAACTGATATCGAAAAACTGATATTGAAAACCCGATATTGAAAAACCGATATTGAAAAACCGATATTGAATCCGATATTAGAACCGATATTGAAAAACCGATATTGAATCCGATATTGGAACCGATATACAAAAACCGACATTGGAGAACAAATATTGAAAAACTGATATCGAAAAACTGATATTGAAAAACCGATATTGAAAAGCCGATATTGATTCCGATATTAGAACCGATATTGAAAAACCGATATTGAAAAACAAATATTGAAAAACTGATATCGAAAAACTGATATTGAAAAACCGATATTGAAAAACCGATATTGAAGAACAAATATTGAAAAACCGATATTGAAAAACTGATATTGAAACCGATATTAGAACCGATATTGAAAAACCGATATTGAAAAACCGATATTGAAAAACCTATATCGAAAAACTGATATTGCAAAACCGATATTGAATCCGATATTAGAACCGATATTGAAAAACCGATATTGAAAAACAAATATTGAAAAACTGATATCGAAAAACTGATATTGAAAAACCGATATTGAAAACCCGATATTGAATCCGATATTAGAACCGATATTCAAAAACCGATATTGGAGAACAAATATTGAAAAACTGATATCGAAAAACTGATATTGAAAAACCGATATTGAAAAGCCGATAATGATTCCGATATTAGAACCGATATTGAAAAACAAATATTGAAAAACTGATATCGAAAAACTGATATTGAAAAACCGATATTGAAACCGATATTAGAACCGATATTGAAAAACCGATATTGAAAAACAAATATTGAAAAACTGATATCGAAAAACTGATATTGCAAAACCGATATTGAAAAACCGATATTGAAAAACCTATATCGAAAAACTGATATTGCAAAACCGATATTGAATCCGATATTAGAACCGATATTGAAAAACCGATATTGAAAAACAAATATTGAAAAACTGATATCGAAAAACTGATATTGAAAAACCGATATTGAAAACCCGATATTGAATCCGATATTAGAACCGATATTCAAAAACCGATATTGGAGAACAAATATTGAAAAACTGATATCGAAAAACTGATATTGAAAAACCGATATTGAAAAGCCGATAATGATTCCGATATTAGAACCGATATTGAAAAACAAATATTGAAAAACTGATATCGAAAAACTGATATTGAAAAACCGATATTGAAAAACCGATATTGAAACCGATATTAGAACCGATATTGAAAAACCGATATTGAAAAACAAATATTGAAAAACTGATATCGAAAAACTGATATTGAAAAACCGATATTGAAAAGCCGATAATGATTCCGATATTAGAACCGACATTCAAAAACCGATATTGGAGAACAAATATTCAAAAACCGATATTGAAAAACTGATATTGAAAAACTGATATTGAAAAACTGATATTGCAAAACCGATATTGAATCCGATATTAGAACCGATATTGAAAAACCGATATTGAAAAACAAATATTGAAAAACTGATATCGAAAAACTGATATTGAAAAACCGATATTGAAAACCCGATATTGAATCCGATATTAGAACCGATATTCAAAAACCGATATTGGAGAACAAATATTGAAAAACTG
>NW_027488280.1:0-7861 GCF_050908995.1 Andrena cerasifolii | reverse complement strand
CGTTTGTTCGCTGGTTCGCTGGTTCGTTGGTTCGCTGGTTCGTTGGTTCGTTGGTTCGTTGGTTCGTTGGTTCGTTGTTTCGTTGTTTCGTTGTTTCGTTGTTTCGTTGTTTCGTTGTTTCGTTGTTTCGTTGTTTCGTTGTTTCGTTGTTTCGTTGTTTCTTTGTTTCGTTGTTTCGTTGTTTCGTTGTTTCGTTGTTTCGTTGTTTCGTTGTTTCGTTGTTTCGTTGTTTCGTTGTTTCGTTGTTTCGTTGTTTCGTTGTTTCGTTGTTTCGTTGTTTCGTTGTTTCGTTGTTTCGTTGTTTCGTTGTTTCGTTGTTTCGTTGTTTCGTTGTTTCGTTGTTTCGTTGTTTCGTTGTTTCGTTGGTTCGTTGGTTCGTTGGTTCGTTGGTTCGTTGGTTCGTTGGTTCGTTGGTTCGTTGGTTCGTTGGTTCGTTGGTTCGTTGGTTCGTTGGTTCGTTGGTTCGTTGGTTCGTTGGTTCGTTGGTTCGTTGGTTCGTTGGTTCGTTGGTTCGTTGGTTCGTTGGTTCGTTGGTTCGTTGGTTCGTTGGTTCGTTGGTTCGTTGGTTCGTTGGTTCGTTGGTTCGTTGGTTCGTTGGTTCGTTGGTTCGTTGGTTCGTTGGTTCGTTGGTTCGTTGGTTCGTTGGTTCGTTGGTTCGTTGGTTCGTTGGTTCGTTGGTTCGTTGGTTCCTTTGTTCCTTTGTTCGTTTGGTTCGTTTGTTCGTTTGTTCGTTTGTTCGTTGGTTCGTTGGTTCGTTGGTTCGTTGGTTCGTTGGTTCGTTGGTTCGTTGGTTCGTTTGTTCGTTTGTTCGTTGGTTCGTTGGTTCGTTGTTTCGTTGTTTCGTTGTTTCGTTGTTTCGTTGTTTCGTTGTTTCGTTGTTTCGTTGTTTCGTTGTTTCGTTGTTTCGTTGTTTCGTTGTTTCGTTGTTTCGTTGTTTCGTTGTTTCGTTGTTTCGTTGTTTCGTTGTTTCGTTGTTTCGTTGTTTCGTTGTTTCGTTGTTTCGTTGTTTCGTTGTTTCGTTGTTTCGTTGTTTCGTTGTTTCGTTGTTTCGTTGTTTCGTTGTTTCGTTGTTTCGTTGTTTCGTTGTTTCGTTGTTTCGTTGTTTCGTTGTTTCGTTGTTTCGTTGTTTCGTTGTTTCGTTGTTTCGTTGTTTCGTTGTTTCGTTGTTTCGTTGTTTCGTTGTTTCGTTGTTTCGTTGTTTCGTTGTTTCGTTGTTTCGTTGTTTCGTTGTTTCGTTGTTTCGTTGTTTCGTTGTTTCGTTGTTTCGTTGTTTCGTTGTTTCGTTGTTCGTTGTTTCGTTGTTTCGTTGTTTCGTTGTTTCGTTGTTTCGTTGTTTCGTTGTTTCGTTGTTTCGTTGTTTCGTTGTTTCGTTGTTTCGTTGTTTCGTTGTTTCGTTGTTTCGTTGTTTCGTTGTTTCGTTGTTTCGTTGTTTCGTTGTTTCGTTGTTTCGTTGTTTCGTTGTTTCGTTGTTTCGTTGTTTCGTTGTTTCGTTGTTTCGTTGTTTCGTTGTTTCGTTGTTTCGTTGTTTCGTTGTTTCGTTGTTTCGTTGTTTCGTTGCTTCGTTGCTTCGTTGCTTCGTTGTTTCGTTGTTTCGTTGTTTCGTTGTTTCGTTGTTTCGTTGTTTCGTTGTTTCGTTGTTTCGTTGTTTCGTTGTTTCGTTGTTTCGTTGTTTCGTTGTTTCGTTGTTTCGTTGTTTCGTTGTTTCGTTGTTTCGTTGTTTCGTTGGTTCTTTTATTTCTTTGTCACTTTGTTCGTTTGTTCGTTTGTTCGTTGGTTCGTTGGTTCGTTGGTTCGTTGGTTCGTTGGTTCGTTGGTTCGTTGGATCGTTTGTTCGTTGGTTCGAAGGTTCGTTGGTTCGTTGGTTCGTTGGTTCGTTTGTTCGTTGTTTCGTTGGTTCGTTGGTTCGTTGGTTCGTTGGTTCGTTGGTTCGTTGGATCGTTGGTTCGAAGGTTCGTTGGTTCGTTTGTTCATTTGTTCGTTGGTTCGTTGGTTCGTTGGTTCGTTGGTTCGTTGTTTCGTTGTTTCGTTGTTTCGTTGTTTCGTTGTTTCGTTGTTTCGTTGTTTCGTTGTTTCGTTGGTTCGTTGGTTCGTTGGTTCGTTGGTTCGTTGGTTCGTTGGTTCGTTGATTCGTTGGTTCGTTGGTTCGTTGGTTCGTTGGTTCGTTGGTTCGTTGGTTCGTTGGTTCATTTGTTCGTTGGTTCGAAGGTTCGTTGGTTCGTTCGTTCGTTGGTTCGTTGGTTCGTTGGTTCGTTGGTTCGCTGGTTCGTTGGTTCGTTGGTTCGTTGGTTCGTTGTTTCGTTGTTTCGTTGTTTCGTTGTTTCGTTGTTTCGTTGTTTCGTTGTTTCGTTGTTTCGTTGTTTCGTTGTTTCGTTGTTTCGTTGTTTCGTTGTTTCGTTGTTTCGTTGTTTCGTTGTTTCGTTGTTTCGTTGTTTCGTTGTTTCGTTGTTTCGTTGTTTCGTTGTTTCGTTGTTTCGTTGTTTCGTTGTTTCGTTGTTTCGTTGTTTCGTTGTTTCGTTGTTTCGTTGTTTCGTTGTTTCGTTGTTTCGTTGTTTCGTTGTTTCGTTGTTTCGTTGTTTCGTTGTTTCGTTGGTTCGTTGGTTCGTTTGTTCGTTTGATCGTTGGTTCGTTGGTTCGTTGGTTCGTTGGTTCGTTGGTTCGTTGGTTCGTTGGTTCGTTGGTTCGTTGGTTCGTTGGTTCGTTGGTTCGTTGGTTCGTTGGTTCGTTGGTTCGTTGGTTCGTTGGTTCGTTTGTTCCTTTGTTCCTTTGTTCGTTTGTTCGTTTGTTCGTTTGTTCGTTTGTTCGTTGGTTCGTTGGTTCGTTTGTTCGTTTGTTCGTTGGTTCGTTTGTTCGTTTGTTCGTTTGTTCGTTGGTTCGTTGGTTCGTTGGTTCGTTGGTTCGTTGGTTCGTTTGTTCGTTGGTTCATTGTTTCGTTGTTTCGTTGTTTCGTTGTTTCGTTGTTTCGTTGTTTCGTTGTTTCGTTGTTTCGTTGTTTCGTTGTTTCGTTGTTTCGTTGTTTCGTTGTTTCGTTGTTTCGTTGTTTCGTTGTTTCGTTGTTTCGTTGTTTCGTTTTTTCGTTGTTTCGTTGTTTCGTTGTTTCGTTGTTTCGTTGTTTCGTTGGTTCTTTTGTTTCTTTGTCACTTTGTTCGTTTGTTCGTTTGCTCGTTTGTTCGTTTGTTCGTTGGTACGTTGGTTCGTTGGTTCGTTGGTTCGTTGGTTCGTTGTTTCGTTGTTTCGTTGTTTCGTTGTTTCGTTGTTTCGTTGTTTCGTTGTTTCGTTGTTTCGTTGTTTCGTTGTTTCGTTGTTTCGTTGTTTCGTTGTTTCGTTGTTTCGTTGTTTCCTTGGTTCGTTGGTTCGTTGGTTCGTTGGTTCGTTGGTTCGTTGGTTCGTTGGTTCGTTGGTTCGTTGGTTCGTTGGTTCGTTGGTTCGTTGGTTCGTTGGTTCGATGGTTCGTTGGTTCGTTGGTTCGTTGGTTCGTTGGTTCGTTGGTTCGTTGGTTCGTTGGTTCGTTGGTTCGTTGGTTCGTTGGTTCGTTGGTTCGTTGGTTCGTTGGTTCGTTGGTTCGTTGTTTCGTTGTTTCGTTGTTTCGTTGTTTCGTTGTTTCGTTGTTTCGTTGTTTCCTTGTTTCGTTGTTTCGTTGTTTCGTTGTTTCGTTGTTTCGTTGTTTCGTTGGTTCTTTTATTTCTTTGTCACTTTGTTCGTTTGTTCGTTTGTTCGTTGGTTCGTTGGTTCGTTGGTTCGTTGGTTCGTTGGTTCGTTGGTTCGTTGGATCGTTTGTTCGTTGGTTCGAAGGTTCGTTGGTTCGTTGGTTCGTTGGTTCGTTTGTTCGTTGGTTCGTTGGTTCGTTGGTTCGTTGGTTCGTTGGTTCGTTGGTTCGTTGGATCGTTGGTTCGAAGGTTCGTTGGTTCGTTTGTTCATTTGTTCGTTGGTTCGTTGGTTCGTTGGTTCGTTGGTTCGTTGTTTCGTTGTTTCGTTGTTTCGTTGTTTCGTTGTTTCGTTGTTTCGTTGTTTCGTTGTTTCGTTGGTTCGTTGGTTCGTTGGTTCGTTGGTTCGTTGGTTCGTTGGTTCGTTGATTCGTTGGTTCGTTGGTTCGTTGGTTCGTTGGTTCGTTGGTTCGTTGGTTCGTTGGTTCATTTGTTCGTTGGTTCGAAGGTTCGTTGGTTCGTTGGTTCGTTGGTTCGTTGGTTCGTTGGTTCGTTGGTTCGTTGGTTCGTTGGTTCGTTGGTTCGTTGGTTCGTTGGTTCGTTGGTTCGTTGGTTCGTTGGTTCGTTGGTTCGTTGGTTCGTTGGTTCGTTGGTTCGTTGGTTCGTTGGTTCGTTGGTTCGTTTGTTCCTTTGTTCCTTTGTTCCTTTGTTCCTTTGTTCCTTTGTTCCTTTGTTCCTTTGTTCCTTTGTTCCTTTGTTCGTTTGTTCGTTTGTTCGTTTGTTCGTTTGTTCGTTGGTTCGTTGGTTCGTTGGTTCGTTGGTTCGTTGGTTCGTTGGTTCGTTGGTTCGTTGGTTCGTTGGTTCGTTGGTTCGTTGGTTCGTTGGTTCGTTTGTTCGTTTGTTCGTTGTTTCGTTGTTTCGTTGTTTCGTTGTTTCGTTGTTTCGTTGTTTCGTTGGTTCGTTGGTTCGTTGGTTCGTTGGTTCGTTGGTTCGTTGGTTCGTTGGTTCGTTGGTTCGTTGGTTCGTTGGTTCGTTGGTTCGTTGGTTCGTTGGTTCGATGGTTCGTTGGTTCGTTGGTTCGTTGGTTCGTTGGTTCGTTGGTTCGTTGGTTCGTTGGTTCGTTGGTTCGTTGGTTCGTTGGTTCGTTGGTTCGTTGGTTCGTTGGTTCGTTGTTTCGTTGTTTCGTTGTTTCGTTGTTTCGTTGTTTCGTTGTTTCGATGTTTCGTTGTTTCGTTGTTTCGTTGTTTCGTTGTTTCGTTGTTTCGTTGTTTCCTTGTTTCGTTGTTTCGTTGTTTCGTTGTTTCGTTGTTTCGTTGGTTCTTTTATTTCTTTGTCACTTTGTTCGTTTGTTCGTTTGTTCGTTGGTTCGTTGGTTCGTTGGTTCGTTGGTTCGTTGGTTCGTTGGTTCGTTGGATCGTTTGTTCGTTGGTTCGAAGGTTCGTTGGTTCGTTGGTTCGTTGGTTCGTTTGTTCGTTGGTTCGTTGGTTCGTTGGTTCGTTGGTTCGTTGGTTCGTTGGTTCGTTGGATCGTTGGTTCGAAGGTTCGTTGGTTCGTTTGTTCATTTGTTCGTTGGTTCGTTGGTTCGTTGGTTCGTTGGTTCGTTGGTTCGTTGATTCGTTGTTTCGTTGTTTCGTTGTTTCGTTGTTTCGTTGTTTCGTTGTTTCGTTGTTTCGTTGGTTCGTTGGTTCGTTGGTTCGTTGGTTCGTTGGTTCGTTGGTTCGTTGATTCGTTGGTTCGTTGGTTCGTTGGTTCGTTGGTTCGTTGGTTCGTTGGTTCGTTGGTTCGTTGGTTCATTTGTTCGTTGGTTCGAAGGTTCGTTGGTTCGTTGGTTCGTTCGTTCGTTGGTTCGTTGGTTCGTTGGTTCGTTGGTTCGTTTGTTCGTTTGTTCGTTTGTTCGTTTGTTCGTTTGTTCGTTTGTTCGTTTGTTCGTTTGTTCGTTTGTTCGTTTGTTCGTTGGTTCGCTGGTTCGTTGGTTCGTTGGTTCGTTGGTTCGTTGGTTCGTTGGTTCGTTTGTTCATTTGTTCGTTGGTTCGTTTGTTCGTTGGTTCGCTGGTTCGTTGGTTCGTTGGTTCGTTGGTTCGTTGTTTCGTTGTTTCGTTGTTTCGTTGTTTCGTTGTTTCGTTGTTTCGTTGTTTCGTTGTTTCGTTGTTTCGTTGTTTCGTTGTTTCGTTGTTTCGTTGTTTCGTTGTTTCGTTGTTTCGTTGTTTCGTTGTTTCGTTGTTTCGTTGTTTCGTTGTTTCGTTGTTTCGTTGTTTCGTTGTTTCGTTGTTTCGTTGTTTCGTTGTTTCGTTGTTTCGTTGTTGCGTTGTTTCGTTGTTTCGTTGTTTCGTTGTTTCGTTGTTTCGTTGTTTCGTTGTTTCGTTGTTTCGTTGTTTCGTTGTTTCGTTTGTTCGTTTGTTCGTTTGTTCGTTTGTTCGTTTGTTCGTTTGTTCGTTTGTTCGTTTGTTCGTTTGTTCGTTTGTTCGTTTCTTCGTTTGTTCGTTTGTTCGTTTGTTCGTTTGTTCGTTTGTTCGTTTGTTCGTTTGTTCGTTTGTTCGTTTGTTCGTTTGTTCGTTTGTTCGCTGGTTCGTTGGTTCGCTGGTTCGTTGGTTCGTTGGTTCGTTGGTTCGTTGGTTCGTTGGTTCGTTGGTTCGTTGTTTCGTTGTTTCGTTGTTTCGTTGTTTCGTTGTTTCGTTGTTTCGTTGTTTCGTTGTTTCGTTGTTTCGTTGTTTCGTTGTTTCGTTGTTTCGTTGTTTCGTTGTTTCGTTGTTTCGTTGTTTCGTTGTTTCGTTGTTTCGTTGTTTCGTTGTTTCGTTGTTTCGTTGTTTCGTTGTTTCGTTGTTTCGTTGTTTCGTTGTTTCGTTGTTTCGTTGTTTCGTTGTTTCGTTGTTTCGTTGTTTCGTTGTTTCGTTGTTTCGTTGGTTCGTTGGTTCGTTGGTTCGTTGGTTCGTTGGTTCGTTGGTTCGTTGGTTCGTTGGTTCGTTGGTTCGTTGGTTCGTTGGTTCGTTGGTTCGTTGGTTCGTTGGTTCGTTGGTTCGTTGGTTCGTTGGTTCGTTGGTTCGTTGGTTCGTTGGTTCGTTGGTTCGTTGGTTCGTTGGTTCGTTGGTTCGTTGGTTCGTTGGTTCGTTGGTTCGTTGGTTCGTTGGTTCGTTGGTTCGTTGGTTCGTTGGTTCGTTGGTTCGTTGGTTCGTTGGTTCGTTGGTTCGTTGGTTCGTTGGTTCCTTTGTTCGTTTGTTCGTTTGTTCGTTGGTTCGTTGGTTCGTTGGTTCGTTGGTTCGTTGGTTCGTTGGTTCGTTTGTTCGTTTGTTCGTTGGTTCGTTGGTTCGTTGTTTCGTTGTTTCGTTGTTTCGTTGTTTCGTTGTTTCGTTGTTTCGTTGTTTCGTTGTTTCGTTGTTTCGTTGTTTCGTTGTTTCGTTGTTTCGTTGTTTCGTTGTTTCGTTGTTTCGTTGTTTCGTTGTTTCGTTGTTTCGTTGTTTCGTTGTTTCGTTGTTTCGTTGTTTCGTTGTTTCGTTGTTTCGTTGTTTCGTTGTTTCGTTGTTTCGTTGTTTCGTTGTTTCGTTGTTTCGTTGTTTCGTTGTTTCGTTGTTTCGTTGTTTCGTTGTTTCGTTGTTTCGTTGTTTCGTTGTTTCGTTGTTTCGTTGTTTCGTTGTTTCGTTGTTTCGTTGTTTCGTTGTTTCGTTGTTTCGTTGTTTCGTTGTTTCGTTGTTTCGTTGTTTCGTTGTTTCGTTGTTTCGTTGTTTCGTTGTTTCGTTGTTTCGTTGTTTCGTTGTTTCGTTGTTTCGTTGTTTCGTTGTTTCGTTGTTTCGTTGTTTCGTTGTTTCGTTGTTTCGTTGTTTCGTTGTTTCGTTGTTTCGTTGTTTCGTTGTTTCGTTGTTTCGTTGTTTCGTTGTTTCGTTGTTTCGTTGTTTCGTTGTTTCGTTGTTTCGTTGTTTCGTTGTTTCGTTGTTTCGTTGTTTCGTTGTTTCGTTGTTTCGTTGTTTCGTTGTTTCGTTGTTTCGTTGTTTCGTTGTTTCGTTGTTTCGTTGTTTCGTTGTTTCGTTGCTTCGTTGCTTCGTTGCTTCGTTGTTTCGTTGTTTCGTTGTTTCGTTGTTTCGTTGTTTCGTTGTTTCGTTGTTTCGTTGTTTCGTTGTTTCGTTGTTTCGTTGTTTCGTTGTTTCGTTGTTTCGTTGTTTCGTTGTTTCGTTGTTTCGTTGTTTCGTTGTTTCGTTGGTTCTTTTATTTCTTTGTCACTTTGTTCGTTT
>NW_027488279.1:0-7877 GCF_050908995.1 Andrena cerasifolii | reverse complement strand
GGTTCGTGGGTTCGTTGGTTCGTTTGTTCGTTGGTTCGTTGGTTCGTTGGTTCGTTGGTTCGTTGTTTCGTTGTTTCGTTGTTTCGTTGTTTCGTTGTTTCGTTGTTTCGTTGTTTCGTTGTTTCGTTGTTTCGTTGTTTCGTTGTTTCGTTGTTTCGTTGTTTCGTTGTTTCGTTGTTTCGTTGTTTCGTTGTTTCGTTGTTTCGTTGTTTCGTTGTTTCGTTGTTTCGTTGTTTCGTTGTTTCGTTGTTCCGTTGTTTCGTTGTTTCGTTGTTTCGTTGTTTCGTTGTTTCGTTGTTTCGTTGTTTCGTTGTTTCGTTGTTTCGTTGTTTCGTTGTTTCGTTGTTTCGTTGTTTCGTTGTTTCGTTGTTTCGTTGTTTCGTTGTTTCGTTGTTTCGTTGTTTCGTTGTTTCGTTGTTTCGTTGTTTCGTTGTTTCGTTGTTTCGTTGTTTCGTTGTTTCGTTGTTTCGTTGTTTCGTTGTTTCGTTGTTTCGTTGTTTCGTTGTTTCGTTGTTTCGTTGTTTCGTTGTTTCGTTGTTTCGTTGTTTCGTTGTTTCGTTGTTTCGTTGTTTCGTTGTTTCGTTGTTTCGTTGTTTCGTTGTTTCGTTGTTTCGTTGTTTCGTTGTTTCGTTGTTTCGTTGTTTCGTTGTTTCGTTGTTTCGTTGTTTCGTTGTTTCGTTGTTTCGTTGTTTCGTTGTTTCGTTGTTTCGTTGTTTCGTTGTTTCGTTGTTTCGTTGTTTCGTTGTTTCGTTGTTTCGTTGTTTCGTTGTTTCGTTGTTTCGTTGTTTCGTTGTTTCGTTGTTTCGTTGTTTCGTTGTTTCGTTGTTTCGTTGTTTCGTTGTTTCGTTGTTTCGTTGTTTCGTTGTTTCGTTGTTTCGTTGTTTCGTTGTTTCGTTGTTTCGTTGTTTCGTTGTTTCGTTGTTTCGTTGTTTCGTTGTTTCGTTGTTTCGTTGTTTCGTTGTTTCGTTGTTTCGTTGTTTCGTTGTTTCGTTGTTTCGTTGTTTCGTTGTTTCGTTGTTTCGTTGTTTCGTTGTTTCGTTGTTTCGTTGTTTCGTTGTTTCGTTGTTTCGTTGTTTCGTTGTTTCGTTGTTTCGTTGTTTCGTTGTTTCGTTGTTTCGTTGTTTCGTTGTTTCGTTGGTTCGTTGTTTCGTTGTTTCGTTGTTTCGTTGTTTCGTTGTTTCGTTGTTTCTTTGGTTCGTTTGTTTCTTTGTCTGTTTCTTCGTTTGTTCGTTTGTTCGTTTGTTCGTTTGTTCTTTTGTTCGTTTGTTCGTTTCTTCGTTTGATCGTTTGTTCGTTGTTTCGTTTGTTCGTTTGTTCGTTTGTTCGTTTGTTCGTTTGTTCGTTTGTTCGTTTGTTCGTTTGTTCGTTTGTTCGTTTGTTCGTTTGTTCGTTTGTTCGTTTGTTCGTTTGTTCGTTTGTTCGTTTGTTCGTTTCTTCGTTTGATCGTTTGTTCGTTGTTTCGTTTGTTCGTTTGTTCGTTTGTTCGTTTGTTCGTTTGTTCGTTTGTTCGTTTGTTCGTTTGTTCGTTTGTTCGTTTGTTCGTTTGTTCGTTTGTTCGTTTGTTCGTTTGTTCGTTTGTTCGTTTGTTCGTTTGTTCGTTTGTTCGTTTGTTCGTTTGTTCGTTTGTTCGTTTGTTCGTTTGTTCGTTTGTTCGTTTGTTCGTTTGTTCGTTTGTTCGTTTGTTCGTTTGTTCGTTTGTTCGTTTGTTCGTTTGTTCGTTTGTTCGTTTGTTCGTTTGTTCGTTTGTTCGTTTGTTCGTTTGTTCGTTTGTTCGAAGGTTCGTTGGTTCGTTGGTTCGTCGGTTCGTTGGTTCGTTGGTTCGTTTGTTCGTTGGTTCGTTGGTTCGTTGGTTCGTTGGTTCGTTGTTTCGTTGTTTCGTTGTTTCGTTGTTTCTTTGGTTCGTTTGTTTCTTCGTTTGTTCGTTTGTTCGTTTGTTCGTTTGTTCGTTTGTTCGTTTGTTCGTTTGTTCGTTTGTTCGTTTGTTCGTTTGTTCTTTTGTTCGTTTGTTCGTTTGTTCGTTTGCTCGTTTGTTCGTTGTTTCGTTTGTTCGTTTGTTCGTTTGTTCGTTTGTTCGTTTGTTCGTTTGTTCCTTTGTTCGTTTGTTCGTTTGTTCGTTTGTTCGTTTGTTCGTTTGTTCGTTTGTTCGTTTGTTCGTTTGTTCGTTTGTTCGTTTGTTCGTTTGTTCGTTTGTTCGTTTGTTCGTTTGTTCGTTTGTTCGTTTGTTCGTTTGTTCGTTTGTTTGTTTGTTCGTTTGTTCGTTTGTTCGTTTGTTCGTTTGTTCGTTTGTTCGTTTGTTCGTTTGTTCGTTTGTTCGTTTGTTCGTTTGTTCGTTTGTTCGTTTGTTCGTTTGTTCGTTTGTTCGTTTGTTCGTTTGTTCGTTTGTTCGTTTGTTCGTTTGTTCGTTTGTTCGTTTGTTCGTTTGTTCGTTTGTTCGTTTGTTCGTTTGTTCGTTTGTTCGTTTGTTCGTTTGTTCGTTTGTTCGTTTGTTCGCTTGTTCGCTTGTTCGTTTGTTCGTTTGTTCGTTGGTTCGTTGGTTCGTTGGTTCGTTGGTTCGTTGGTTCGTTGGTTCGTTGGTTCGTTGGTTCGTTGGTTCGTTGGTTCGTTGGTTCGTTGGTTCGTTGGTTCGTTGGTTCGTTGGTTCGTTGGCTCGTTGGTTCGTTGGTTCGTTGGTTCGTTGGTTCGTTGGTTCGTTGGTTCGTTGTATCGTTGTTTCGTTGGTTCGTTGTTTCGTTGGTTCTTTTGTTTCTTTGTCTCTTTGTTCGTTTGTTCGTTTGTTCCTTTGTTCTTTTGTTCGTTTGTTCGTTGGTTCGTTGGTTCGTTGGTTCGTTGGTTCGTTGGTTCGTTGGTTCGTTGGTTCGTTGGTTCGTTGTTTCGTTGGTTCGTTGATTCGTTGGTTCGTTGGTTCGTTGGTTCGTTGGTTCGTTGGTTCGTTGGTTCGTTGGTTCGTTGGTTCGTTGGTTCGTTGGTTCGTTGGTTCGTTGGTTCGTTGGTTCGTTGGTTCGTTGGTTCGTTGGTTCGTTGGTTCGTTGGTTCGTTGGTTCGTTGGTTCGTTGGTTCGTTGGTTCGTTGGTTCGTTGGTTCGTTTGTTCGTTGGTTCGTTGGTTCGTTGGTTCGTTGGTTCGTTGGTTCGTTGGTTCGTTGTTTCGTTGGTTCGTTGGTTCGTTGGTTCGTTGGTTCGTTGGATCGTTGGTTCGTTGGTTCGTTGGTTCGTTGGTTCGTTGGTTCGTCGGTTCGTCGGTTCGTCGGTGCGTCGGTTCGTCGGTTCGTTTGTTCGTTGGTTCGTTGGTTCGTTTGTTCGTTGGTTCGTTTGTTCGTTGGTTCGTTGTTTCGTTGTTTCGTTGTTTCGTTGTTTCGTTGTTTCGTTTGTTCGTTGTCTCGTTGTTTCGTTGTTTCGTTGTTTCGTTGTTTCGTTGTTTCGTTGTTTCGTTGTTTCGTTGTTTCGTTGTTTCGTTGTTTCGTTGTTTCGTTGTTTCGTTGTTTCGTTGTTTCGTTGTTTCGTTGTTTCGTTGTTTCGTTGTTTCGTTGTTTCGTTGTTTCGTTGTTTCGTTGTTTCGTTGTTTCGTTGTTTCGTTGTTTCGTTGTTTCGTTGTTTCGTTGTTTCGTTGTTTCTTTGTTACGTTGTATCGTTGTTTCGTTGTTTCGTTGGTTCTTTTGTTTCTTTGTCTCTTTGTTCGTTTGTTCGATTGTTCATTTGTTCGTTTGTTCGTTTGTTCGTTGGTTCGTTGGTTCGTTGGTTCGTTGGTTCGTTGGTTCTTTGGTTCGTTGGTTCGTTAGTGCGTTGGTTCGTTTGTTCGTTTGTTCGTTTGTTCGTTTGTTCGTTGGTTCGTTGGTTCGTTGGTTCGTTGGTTCGTTGGTTCGTTGGTTCGTTGGTTCGTTGGTTCGTTGGTTCGTTGGTTCGTTGGTTCGTTGGTTCGTTGGTTCGTTGGTTCGTTGGTTCGTTGGTTCGTTTGTTCGTTTGTTCGTTTGTTCGTTTGTTCGTTTGTTCGTTTGTTCGTTTGTTCGTTTGTTCTTTTGTTCGTTTGTTCGTTTCTTCGTTTGCTCGTTTGTTCGTTGGATCGTTTGTTCGTTTGTTCGTTTGTTCGTTTGTTCGTTTGTTCGTTTGTTCGTTTGTTCGTTTGTTCGTTTGTTCGTTTGTTCGTTTGTTCGTTGGTTCGTTGGTTCGTTGGTTCTTTTGTTCGTTTGTTCGTTGGTTCGTTGGTTCGTTGGTTCGTTGGTTCGTTGGTTCGTTGGTTCGTTGGTTCGTTGTTTCGTTGTTTCGTTGGTTCGTTGTTTCGTTGGTTCTTTTGTTTCTTTGTCTCTTTGTTCGTTTGTTCGTTTGTTCCTTTGTTCTTTTGTTCGTTTGTTCGTTGGTTCGTTGGTTCGTTGGTTCGTTGGTTCGTTGGTTCGTTGTTTCATTGTTTCGTTGGTTCGTTGATTCGTTGGTTCGTTGTTTCGTTGTTTCGTTGTTTCGTTGTTTCGTTGTTTCGTTTGTTCGTTGTTTCGTTGTTTCGTTGTTTCGTTGTTTCGTTGTTTCGTTGTTTCGTTGTTTCGTTGTTTCGTTGTTTCGTTGTTTCGTTGTTTCGTTGTTTCGTTGTTTCGTTGTTTCGTTGTTTCGTTGTTTCGTTGTTTCGTTGTTTCGTTGTTTCGTTGTTTCGTTGTTTCGTTGTTTCGTTGTTTCGTTGTTTCGTTGTTTCGTTGTTTCGTTGTTTCGTTGTTTCGTTGTTTCGTTGTTTCGTTGTTTCGTTGTTTCGTTGTTTCGTTGTTACGTTGTATCGTTGTTTCGTTGTTTCGTTGGTTCTTTTGTTTCTTTGTCTCTTTGTTCGTTTGTTCGTTTGTTCGTTTGTTCTTTTGTTCGTTTGTTCGTTGGTTCGTTGGTTCGTTGGTTCGTTGGTTCGTTGGTTCGTTGGTTCTTTGGTTCGTTGGTTCGTTACTGCGTTGGTTCGTTTGTTCGTTTGTTCGTTTGTTCGTTTGTTCGTTGGTTCGTTGGTTCGTTGGTTCGTTGGTTCGTTGGTTCGTTGGTTCGTTGGTTCGTTGGTTCGTTGGTTCGTTGGTTCGTTGGTTCGTTGGTTCGTTGGTTCGTTAGTGCGTTGGTTCGTTTGTTCGTTTGTTCGTTTGTTCGTTTGTTCGTTGGTTCGTTGGTTCGTTGGTTCGTTGGTTCGTTGGTTCGTTGGTTCGTTGGTTCGTTGGTTCGTTGGTTCGTTGGTTCGTTGGTTCGTTGGTTCGTTGGTTCGTTGGTTCGTTGGTTCGTTGGTTCGTTTGTTCGTTTGTTCGTTTGTTCGTTTGTTCGTTTGTTCGTTTGTTCTTTTGTTCGTTTGTTCGTTTCTTCGTTTGCTCGTTTGTTCGTTGGATCGTTTGTTCGTTTGTTCGTTTGTTCGTTTGTTCGTTTGTTCGTTTGTTCGTTTGTTCGTTTGTTCGTTTGTTCGTTTGTTCGTTTGTTCGTTGGTTCGTTGGTTCGTTGGTCCTTTTGTTCGTTTGTTCGTTGGTTCGTTGGTTCGTTGGTTCGTTGGTTCGTTGGTTCGTTGGTTCGTTGTTTCGTTGTTTCGTTGGTTCGTTGTTTCGTTGGTTCTTTTGTTTCTTTGTCTCTTTGTTCGTTTGTTCGTTTGTTCCTTTGTTCTTTTGTTCGTTTGTTCGTTGGTTCGTTGGTTCGTTGTTTCGTTGTTTCGTTGGTTCGTTGTTTCGTTGGTTCTTTTGTTTCTTTGTCTCTTTGTTCGTTTGTTCGTTTGTTCCTTTGTTCTTTTGTTCGTTTGTTCGTTGGTTCGTTGGTTCGTTGGTTCGTTGGTTCGTTGGTTCGTTGTTTCGTTGGTTCGTTGGTTCGTTGGTTCGTTGGTTCGTTGGTTCGTTGGTTCGTTGGTTCGTTGGTTCGTTGGTTCGTTGGTTCGTTGGTTCGTTGGTTCGTTGGTTCGTTGGTTCGTTGGTTCGTTTGTTCGTTTGTTCGTTTGTTCGTTTGTTCGTTTGTTCGTTTGTTCTTTTGTTCGTTTGTTCGTTTCTTCGTTTGCTCGTTTGTTCGTTGGATCGTTTGTTCGTTTGTTCGTTTGTTCGTTTGTTCGTTTGTTCGTTTGTTCGTTGGTTCGTTGGTTCGTTGGTCCTTTTGTTCGTTTGTTCGTTGGTTCGTTGTTTCGTTGTTTCGTTGTTTCGTTGTTTCGTTGTTTCGTTGTTTCGTTGTTTCGTTGTTTCGTTGTTTCGTTGTTTCGTTGTTTCGTTGTTTCGTTGTTTCGTTGTTTCGTTGTTTCGTTGTTTCGTTGTTTCGTTGTTTCGTTGTTTCGTTGTTTCTTTGTTACGTTGTATCGTTGTTTCGTTGTTTCGTTGGTTCTTTTGTTTCTTTGTCTCTTTGTTCGTTTGTTCGTTTGTTCATTTGTTCGTTTGTTCGTTTGTTCGTTGGTTCGTTGGTTCGTTGGTTCGTTGGTTCGTTGGTTCTTTGGTTCGTTGGTTCGTTAGTGCGTTGGTTCGTTTGTTCGTTTGTTCGTTTGTTCGTTTGTTCGTTGGTTCGTTGGTTCGTTGGTTCGTTGGTTCGTTGGTTCGTTGGTTCGTTGGTTCGTTGGTTCGTTGGTTCGTTGGTTCGTTGGTTCGTTGGTTCGTTGGTTCGTTGGTTCGTTGGTTCGTTTGTTCGTTTGTTCGTTTGTTCGTTTGTTCGTTTGTTCGTTTGTTCGTTTGTTCTTTTGTTCGTTTGTTCGTTTCTTCGTTTGCTCGTTTGTTCGTTGGATCGTTTGTTCGTTTGTTCGTTTGTTCGTTTGTTCGTTTGTTCGTTTGTTCGTTTGTTCGTTTGTTCGTTTGTTCGTTTGTTCGTTTGTTCGTTGGTTCGTTGGTTCGTTGGTCCTTTTGTTCGTTTGTTCGTTGGTTCGTTGGTTCGTTGGTTCGTTGGTTCGTTGGTTCGTTGGTTCGTTGTTTCGTTGTTTCGTTGGTTCGTTGTTTCGTTGGTTCTTTTGTTTCTTTGTCTCTTTGTTCGTTTGTTCGTTTGTTCCTTTGTTCTTTTGTTCGTTTGTTCGTTGGTTCGTTGGTTCGTTGGTTCGTTGGTTCGTTGGTTCGTTGGTTCGTTGGTTCGTTTGTTCGTTTGTTCGTTTGTTCGTTTGTTCGTTTGTTCGTTGTTCTTTTGTTCGTTTGTTCGTTTCTTCGTTTGCTCGTTTGTTCGTTGGATCGTTTGTTCGTTTGTTCGTTTGTTCGTTTGTTCGTTTGTTCGTTTGTTCGTTTGTTCGTTTGTTCGTTTGTTCGTTGGTTCGTTGGTTCGTTGGTTCGTTGGTTCGTTGGTTCGTTGGTTCGTTGGTTCGTTGGTTCGTTGGTTCGTTGGTTCGTTGGTTCGTTGGTTCGTTGGTTCGTTGGTTCGTTGGTTCGTTGGTTCTTTTGTTCGTTTGTTCGTTTGTTCGTTTGTTCGTTGGTTCGTTGGTTCGTTTGTTCGTTTGTTCGTTTGTTCGTTTGTTCGTTGGTTCGTTGGTTCGTTGGTTCGTTGGTTCGTTGGTTCGTTGGTTCGTTGGTTCGTTGGTTCGTTGGTTCGTTGGTTCGTTGGTTCGTTGGTTCGTTGGTTCGTTGGTTCGTTGGTTCGTTGGTTCGTTGGTTCGTTGGTTCTTTTGTTCGTTTGTTCGTTTGTTCGTTTGTTCGTTGGTTCGTTGGTTCGTTTGTTCGTTTGTTCGTTTGTTCGTTTGTTCGTTTGTTCGTTTGTTCGTTGGTTCGTTGGTTCGTTGGTTCGTTGGTTCGTTGGTTCGTTGGTTCGTTGGTTCGTTGGTTCGTTGGTTCGTCGGTTCGTCGGTTCGTCGGTTCGTCGGTTCGTTTGTTCGTTGGTTCGTTGGTTCGTTTGTTCGTTGGTTCGTTGTTTCGTTGTTTCGTTGTTTCGTTGTTTCGTTTGTTCGTTGTCTCGTTGTTTCGTTGTTTCGTTGTTTCGTTGTTTCGTTGTTTCGTTGTTTCGTTGT
>NW_027488278.1:0-7890 GCF_050908995.1 Andrena cerasifolii | reverse complement strand
AATTTTTTTAAAATTTTTTAACAATTATAATTTTCTTATTTCAAAAAATGTTTTTTAATTTTTTAAAAATTTTTTTCTTTTATTTTAATTTTTTAAATTTTTTTAATTTTTTTAATTTTTTTATTTTTTTTTAAATTTTCTTCTAATTTTTAAAATTTTTAAAAAAAATTTTTTTATTTTTTTTTAATTTTTGAAAATTTTTCTAAATTTTTTTTTAATTTTTTTAAAAGTATTATTTTTTTATTTCAAAAATGTTTTTAATTTTTTTTAATTTTTTCAAATTTTTAAATTTTTTTTTAATTTTTTAATTTTTTTAATTTTTCAATTTTTTTAATTTTTCAATTTTTTTTTAATTTTTAAATTTTTTTTTAATTTTTTAATTTTTTTTTTAATTTTAAAAAATTTTTTTTTAATTTTTACATTTTTTTAAATTTTTTTTTTAATTTTTTTAAAAGTATTATTTTTTTATTTCAAAAATGTTTTTAATTTTTTTTAATTTTTTCAAATTTTTAAATTTTTTTTAAAATTTTTTTTTAAATTTTTAAATTTTTTTTAAAATTTTTTAACAATTATAATTTTCCTATTTCAAAAAATGTTTTTTAATTTTTAAAAAATTTTTTTTCTTTTATTTTAATTTTTTTAATTTTTTTATTTTTTTTTTAATTTTCTTCTAATTTTTAAAATTTTTAAAAAAAAATTTTTTATTTTTTTTTAATTTTTGAAAATTTTTCTAAATTTTTTTTTAATTTTTTTAAAAGTATTATTTTTTTATTTCAAAAATGTTTTTAATTTTTCTTAATTTTTTCAAATTTTTAAATTTTTTTTTAATTTTTTAATTTTTTTAATTTTACAATTTTTTTAATTTTTCAATTTTTTTTTAATTTTTAAATTTTTTTTTAATTTTTTAATTTTTTTTTTAATTTTAAAATTTTTTTTTTAATTTTTACATTTTTTTTTATTTTTTTTTAATTTTTGAAATTTTTTAAATTTTTTTTTTAATTTTTTTAAAAGTATTATTTTTTTATTTCAAAAATGTTTTTAATTTTTTTTAATTTTTTCAAATTTTCAAATTTTTTTTAAAATTTTCTTATATTTTTTTTTAATTTTTAAAAATTTTTTAAATTTTTTTAAAAATTATAATTTTTTTATTTCAAAAAATGTTTTTTAATTTTTTTCTTTTATTTTAATTTTTTTAATTTTTTTTTAATTTTCTTATAATTTTTTTTTAAATTTATTTAAAAGTATTATTTTTTTATTTCAAAAATGTTTTTAATTTTTTTAAATTTTTTTCAAATTTTTAAATTTTTTTCAAATTTTTAAATTTTTTTCAAATTTTTAAATTTTTTTCAAATTTTTAAATTTTTTTGAAATTTTTAAATTTTTTTCAAATTTTTAAATTTTTTTCAAATTTTTAAATTTTTTTCAAATTTTTAAATTTTTTTTAAATTTTCTTATATTTTTTTTTAATTTCTAAAAATTTTTTTAAATTTTTTAAAATTTTTTCTTTAATTTTTTTTAAATTTTTATTTTAATTTTTTTTTAATTTAAAATTTTTTTTTAATATTATTTATATTCTTTTAATTTTTTTAATTTAATTTTTTTTTAATTTTTAAATTTTTTTAACTTTAAAATTTTTTTTAATTTTTAAAAATTTTTTTTTAATTTTTAAATTTTTTTTTATTTTTAATTTTTTTTTAATTTTTAATTTTTTTTTTTAATTTTTAATTTTTTTTTTTAATTTTTGAAAATTTTTCTAAATTTTTTTTAATTTTTTTAAAAGTATTATTTTTTTATTTCAAAAATGTTTTTAATTTTCTTTAATTTTTTTCAAATTTTTATATTTTTTTAAAATTTTCTTATATTTTTTTTTTAAATTTTTTTTTAATTTTTATTTTAATTTTTTTTAATTTTTATTTTTTTTTAAAATTATTTATATTCTTTTAAGTTTTTTAATTTAATTTTTTTTAAATTTTTAAATTTTTTTTTAACTTTAAATTTTTTTTAATTTTTAAATTTTTTTTTTAAATTTTAAATTTTTTTTTTAATTTTTAAATTTTTTTTTATTTTTTTTTAATCTTTGAAAATTTTTCTAATTTTTTTTTAATTTTTTTAAAAGTATAATTTTTTTATTTCAAAAATGTTTTTTAATTTTTTTTAATTTTTTTTTCTTTTATTTTAATTTTTTTAATTTTTTTAATTTTTTTAATTTTTTTAAAATTTTCTTCTAATTTTTTTTAATTTTTAAAATTTAAAAAAAAAAATTTTTATTCTTTTTAATTTTTGAAAATTTTTCTAAATTTTTTTTTAATTTTTTTAAAAGTATTATTTTTTTATTTCAAAAATGTTTTTAATTTTTTTTAATTTTTTCAAATTTTTAAATTTTTTTTTAATTTTTAAATTTTTTTTTAATTTTTTTAAATTTTAAAATTTTTTTTTAATTTTTTAAAAAATTTCTTTGCTTTATTTTTATTTAAATTTTTTAAAAAAATTTTAATTTTTTTTTAAAAATATGTTTCAATTTTTTTAACAATATTAAAAAAAAATTATTTATTTTTTAATTTTTTTTATATTTTTTAATGTTTTAATTTTTTTAATTTTTTAATTTTTTTTATTTTTTTTTAATTTTTGAAAATTTTTCTAAAATTTTTTTTTAATTTTTTTATATTTTTTTTTAAATTTTTTAAAAATTTTTTTTAAATTTCTATTTTAATTTTTTTTTAATTTTAAATTTTTTTTTTAATTTTTAAATTTTTTTTTTAATTTTTAAATTTTTTTTTTAATTTCTTCTAATTTTTAAAATTTTTAAAAAAATTTTTTTATTTTTTTTTAATTTTTGAAAATTTTTCTAAATTTTTTTTTAATTTTTTTAAAAGTATTATTTTTTTATTTCAAAAATGTTTTTAATTTTTTTAAATTTTTTCAAATTTTTAAATTTTTTTTTAATTTTTTAATTTTTTTAATTTTTCAATTTTTTTAATTTTTCAATTTTTTTTTAATTTTTAAATTTTTTTTTAATTTTTTAATTTTTTTTTTAATTTTTACATTTTTTTTTATTTTTTTTTAATTTTTGAAATTTTTTTTAAAATTATTTATATTCTTTTAATTTTTTTAATTTAAATTTTTTTAATTTTTAAATTTTTTTTAAATTATTTATATTTTTTAATTTTTTTAATTTTTTAAATTTTTTTAATTTTTTAAATTTTTTTAATTTTTAATTTTTTTTTTAATTTTTAAATTTTTTTTATTTATTTTTAATCTTTGAAAATTTTTCTAATTTTTTTTTTAATTTTTTTAAAAGTATTATTTTTTTATTTCAAAAATGTTTTTAATTTTTTTAATTTTTTCAAATTTTTAAATTTTTTTTTAATTTTTAAATTTTTTTTTTAATTTTTAAAAATTTTTAAATTTTTTTTTAATTTTTTAAAAAATTTCTTTGCTTTATTTTTATTTAAATTTTTTAAAAAAATTTTAATTTTTTTTAAAAAATATGTTTCAATTTTTTTAACAATATTAAAAAAAAATTATTTATTTTTTAATTTTTTTTATATTTTTTAATTTTTTAATTTTTTTAATTTTTTAATTTTTTTTATTTTTTTTTAATTTTTGAAAATTTTTCTAAAATTTTTTTTAAATTTTTTAAAATTTTTTTTTAAATTTTTAAAAAATTTTTTTTAAATTTCTATTTTAATTTTTTTTTAATTTTAAATTTTTTTTTAATTTTTAAATTTTTTTTTTAATTTTTAAATTTTTTTTTTAATTTTTAAATTTTTTTTTATTTTTAAATTTTTTTTTTAATTTTTAAATTTTTTTTTTAATTTTTAAATTTTTTTTTATTTTTTTTTAATCTTTGAAAATTTTTCTAATTTTTTTTTTAAATTTATTTAAAAGTATTATTTTTTTATTTCAAAAATGTTTTTTAATTTTTTATTTTTTTTTTAATTTTTATTTTTCTTTTTTAATTTTTTTTTTAATTTTTAAAATTTTCTTAATACTTTTTTTTTAAATTTTAAAATTTGTTTTTAATTTTTTAAAAAATTTCTTTGCTTTATTTTTATTTAAATTTTTTAAAAAAAATTTAATTTTTTTTTAAAATATGTTTCAATTTTTTTAACAAAATTAAAAAAATTATTTATTTTTTAATTTTTTTTATATTTTTTAATTTTTTAATTTTTTTAATTTTTTAATTTTTTTTATTTTCTTTTTAATTTTTGAAAATTTTTCTAAAATTTTTTTTTTAATTTTTAATTTTTTTTTTAATTTTTAAATTTTTTTTATTTATTTTTAATCTTTGAAAATTTTTCTAATTTTTTTTTTAAATTTATTTAAAAGTATTATTTTTTTATTTCGAAAATGTTTTTTAATTTTTAAATTTTTTTTTTAATTTTTATTTTTCTTTTTTTAATTTTTTTTTAATTTTTAAAATTTTCTTAATACTTTTTTTTTAATTTTTTAAACAAATTTTTTTAATTTTTAAAATTTTTTTTTAAATTTTTAAAATTTTTTTAAAATTTTTTAACAATTATAATTTTCTTATTTAAAAAAATGTTTTTTAATTTTTTAAAAATTTTTTTTCTTTTATTTTAATTTTTTTTAATGTTTTTAATTTTTTTTTAATTTTCTTCTAATTTTTAAAATTTTTAAAAAAAAATTTTTTATTTTTTTTTAATTTTTGAAAATTTTTCTAAATTTTTTTTTAATTTTTTTAAAAGTATTATTTTTTTATTTCAAAAATGTTTTTAATTTTTTTTAATTTTTTCAAATTTTTAAATTTTTTTTTAATTTTTTAATTTTTTTAATTTTTCAATTTTTTTAATTTTTCAATTTTTTTTTAATTTTTAAATTTTTTTAAATTTTTTAATTTTTTTTTTAATTTTTACATTTTTTTTATTTTTTTTTAATTTCTAAAATTTATTTTAAATTTTTTAAAATTTTTTCTTTAATTTTTTTTTAATTTTTATTTTAATTTTTTTTTAATTTAAAATTTTTTTTTAATATTATTTATATTCTTTTAATTTTTTAATTTAATTTTTTTTTAATTTTTAAATTTTTTTTAACTTTAAAATTTTTTTAATTTTTAAAATTTTTTTTTTAATTTTTAAATTTTTTTTTATTTTTTAATTTTTTTTTAATTTTTAAATTTTTTTTTAATTTTTAATTTTTTTTTTAATTTTTGAAAATTTTTCTAAATTTTTTTTTAAATTTTTTTAAAAGTATTATTTTTTTATTTCAAAAATGTTTTTAATTTTCTTTAATTTTTTCAAATTTTTAAATTTTTTTTTAAATTTTCTTATATTTTTTTTTAATTTTTAAAAAAATTTTTAAATTTTCTTATATTTTTTTTAATTTTTAAAAAAATTTTTAAATTTTTTAAAATTTTTTTTTAAAATTTTTTTTTAAATTTTTATTTTAATTTTTTTTAATTTTTATTTTTTTTTAAAATTATTTATATTCTTTTAAGTTTTTTAATTTAATTTTTTTTTAATTTTTAAATTTTTTTTTAACTTTAAATTTTTTTTAATTTTTAAATTTTTTTTTAATTTTTAAATTTTTTTTTTTAATTTTTAAATTTTTTTTTATTTTTTTTTAATCTTTGAAAATTTTTCTAATTTTTTTTTAATTTTTTTAAAAGTATAATTTTTTTATTTCAAAAATGTTTTTTAATTTTTTTAAATTTTTTTTTCTTTTATTTTAATTTTTTTAATTTTTTAATTTTTTTTTAATTTTCTTCTAATTTTTAAAATTTTTAAAAAAAATTTTTTTATTTTTTTTTAATTTTTGAAAATTTTTCTAAATTTTTTTTAAATTTATTTAAAAGTATTATTTTTTTATTTCAAAAATGTTTTTTAATTTTAAAATTTTTTTTTAGTTTTTATTTTTCTTTTTTTAATTTTTTTTTAATTTTTAAATTTTTCTTAATACTTTTTTTTTAATTTTTTAAACAAATTTTTTTAATTTTTAAAATTTTTTTTTTAAATTTTTTTAAATTTTTAAAATTTTTTTTAAATTTTTTAACAATTATAATTTTCTTATTTCAAAAAATGTTTTTTAATTTTTTAAAAAATTTTTTTCTTTTGTTTTAATTTTTTTAATTTTTAAAATTTTTTTAATTTTTTTAATTTTTTTTTAATTTTCTTCTAATTTTTAAAATTTTTAAAAAAAATTTTTTTATTTTTTTTTAATCTTTGAAAATTTTTCTAATTTTTTTTTTAATTTTTTTAAAAGTATTATTTTTTTATTTCAAAAATGTTTTTAATTTTTTTTAATTTTTTCATATTTTTAAATTTTTTTTTAATTTTTTAATTTTTTAATTTTTTAATTTTTTTAATTTTTCAATTTTTTTAATTTTTCAATTTTTTTTTAATTTTTCAATTTTTTTTTTAATTTTTCAATTTTTTTTTAATTTTTCAATTTTTTTTTAATTTTTTAATTTTTTATTTAATTTTAATTTTTTTTTAATTTTTACATTTTTTTTTATTTTTTTTTAATTTTTTTTTAATTTTTAAATTTTTTTTAACTTTAAAATTTTTTTAATTTTTAAAATTTTTTTTTTAATTTTTAAATTTTTTTTTTATTTTTTAATTTTTTTTTAATTTTTAAATTTTTTTTAATTTTTAATTTTTTTTTTAATTTTTGAAAATTTTTCTAAATTTTTTTTTAAATTTTTTTAAAAGTATTATTTTTTTATTTCAAAAATGTTTTTAATTTTCTTTAATTTTTTCAAATTTTTAAATTTTTTTTTAAATTTTCTTATATTTTTTTTTAATTTTTAAAAAAATTTTTAAATTTTCTTATATTTTTTTTAATTTTTAAAAAAATTTTTAAATTTTTTAAAATTTTTTTTTAAAATTTTTTTTTAAATTTTTATTTTAATTTTTTTTAATTTTTATTTTTTTTTAAAATTATTTATATTCTTTTAAGTTTTTTAATTTAATTTTTTTTTAAATTTAAATTTTTTTTTAACTTTAAATTTTTTTTAATTTTTAATTTTTTTTTTTAATTTTTAAATTTTTTTTTTAATTTTTAAATTTTTTTTTATTTTTTTTTAATCTTTGAAAATTTTTCTAATTTTTTTTTAATTTTTTTAAAAGTATAATTTTTTTATTTCAAAAATGTTTTTTAATTTTTTAAAATTTTTTTTTCTTTTATTTTAATTTTTTTAATTTTTTAATTTTTTTTAATTTTCTTCTAATTTTTAAAATTTTTAAAAAAAATTTTTTTATTTTTTTTTAATTTTTGAAAATTTTTCTAAATTTTTTTAAATTTATTTAAAAGTATTATTTTTTTATTTCAAAAATGTTTTTTAATTTTAAAATTTTTTTTTAGTTTTTATTTTTCTTTTTTTAATTTTTTTTTAATTTTTAAATTTTTCTTAATACTTTTTTTTTAATTTTTTAAACAAATTTTTTTAATTTTTAAAATTTTTTTTTAAATTTTTAAAAATTTTTTAAATTTTTTTAAAAATTATAATTTTTTTATTTAAAAAAATGTTTTTTAATTTTTTTCTTTTATTTTATTTTTTTTAATTTTTTTAATTTTTTTAATTTTTTTTAATTTTCTTATAATTTTTTTTTAAATTTATTTAAAAGTATTATTTTTTTATTTCAAAAATGTTTTTAATTTTTTTTAATTTTTTCAAATTTTTAAATTTTTTAATTTTTTTAATTTTTCAATTTTTTTAATTTTTCAATTTTTTTTTAATTTTTAAATTTTTTTTTAATTTTTTAATTTTTTTTTAATTTTAAAAATTTTTTTTTTAATTTTTACATTTTTTTTTATTTTTTAATTTTTGAAATTTTTTTAAATTTTTTTTTAAATTTTTTTAAAAGTATTATTTTTTTATTTCAAAAATGTTTTTAATTTTTTTAATTTTTTCAAATTTTCAATTTTTTT
>NW_027488277.1:0-2500 GCF_050908995.1 Andrena cerasifolii | reverse complement strand
TTGGTTCGTTGGTTCGTTGGTTCGTTGGTTCGTTGGTTCGTTGGTTCGTTGGTTCGTTGGTTCGTTGGTTCGTTGGTTCGTTGGATCGTTGGTTCGTTGGTTCGTTGGTTCGTTGGTTCGTCGGTTCGTTGGTTCGTTGGTCCGTTGCTTCGTTGGTTCGTTTGTTTCTTTGTTTCTTTCCTTCTTTGTTCGTTTGTTCGTTTGTTCATTTGTTCGTTTGTTCGTTTGTTCGTTTGTTCGTTTGTTCGTATGTTCGTTTGTTCGTTTGTTCGTTGGTTCGTTGGTTCGTTGGTTCGTTGGTTCGTTGGTTCGTTGGTTCGTTGGTTGGTTGGTTCGTTGGTTCGTTGGTTCGTTGGTTCGTTGGTTCGTTGGTTCGTTGGTTCGTCGGTTCGTTGGTTCGTTGGTCCGTTGGTTCGTTGGTTCGTTTGTTTCTTTGTTTCTTACCTTCTTTGTTCGTTGGTTCGTTGGTTCGTTGGTTCGTTGGTTCGTTGGTCCTTTGGTTCGTTGGTTCGTTGGTTCGTTTGTTTCTTTGTTTCTTTCTTTCTTTGTTCGTTTGTTCGTTTGTTCGTTTGTTCGTTTGTTCGTTTGTTCGTTTGTTCGTTTGTTCGTTCGTTCGTTTGTTCGTTTGTTCGTTGGTTCGTTGGTTCGTTGGTTCGTTGGTTCGTTGGTTCGTTGGTTCGTTGGTTCGTTGGTTCGTTGGTTCGTTGGTTCGTTGGTTCATTGGTTCGTTGGTTCGTTGGTTCGTTGGTTCATTGGTTCGTTGGTTCGTTGGTTCGCCGTTTCGTTGGTTCGTTGGTTCGTTGGTTCGTTGGTTCGTTGGTTCGTTGGTTCGTTTGTTTCTTTGTTTCTTTCTTTCTTTGTTAGTTTGTTCGTTTGTTCGTTTGTTCGTTTGTTCGTTTGTTCGTTTGTTCGCTTGTTCGTTGGTTCGATGGTTCGTTGCTTCGTTGGTTCGTTGGTTCGTTGGTTCGTTGGTTCGTTGGTTCGTTGGTTCGTTGCTTCGTTGGTTCGTTGGTTCATTGGTTCGTTGGTTCGTTGGTTCATTGGTTCGTTGGTTCGATGGTTCGTTGGTTCGTTGGTTCGTTGGTTCGTTGGTTCGTTGGTTCGTTGGTTCGTTGGTTCGTTTGTTTCTTTGTTTCTTTCTTTCTTTGTTAGTTTGTTCGTTTGTTCGTTTGTTCGCTTGTTCGTTGGTTCGATGGTTCGTTGGTTCGTTGGTTCGTTGGTTCGTTGGTTCGTTGGTTCGTTGGTTCGTTGCTTCGTTGGTTCGTTGGTTCGTTGGTTCGTTGGTTCGTTGGTTCGTTTGTTTCTTTGTTACTTTCTTTCTTTGTTAGTTTGTTCGTTTGTTCGTTTGTTCGCTTGTTCGTTGGTTCGATGGTTCGTTGGTTCGTTGGTTCGTTGGTTCGTTCGTTCGTTGGTTCGTTGGTTCGTTGCTTCGTTGGTTCGTTGGTTCATTGGTTCGTTGGTTCGTTGGTTCGTTGGTTCGTTGGTTCGTTGGTTCGTTGGTTCGTTGGTTCGTTTGTTCGTTTGTTCGTTTGTTCGTTTGTTCGTTTGTTCGTTTGTTCGTTGGTTCGTTGGTTCGTTGGTTCGTTGGTTCGTTGGTTCGTTGGTTCGTTGGTTCGTTGGTTCGTTGGTTCGTTGGTTCGTTGGTTCGTTTGTTTCTTTGTTTCTTTCTTTCTTTGTTAGTTTGTTCGTTTGTTCGTTTGTTCGCTTGTTCGTTGGTTCGATGGTTCGTTGGTTCGTTGGTTCGTTGGTTCGTTGGTTCGTTGGTTCGTTGGTTCGTTGCTTCGTTGGTTCGTTGGTTCGTTGGTTCGTTGGTTCGTTGGTTCGTTTGTTTCTTTGTTACTTTCTTTCTTTGTTAGTTTGTTCGTTTGTTCGTTTGTTCGCTTGTTCGTTGGTTCGATGGTTCGTTGGTTCGTTGGTTCGTTGGTTCGTTCGTTCGTTGGTTCGTTGGTTCGTTGCTTCGTTGGTTCGTTGGTTCATTGGTTCGTTGGTTCGTTGGTTCGTTGGTTCGTTGGTTCGTTGGTTCGTTGGTTCGTTGGTTCGTTTGTTCGTTTGTTCGTTTGTTCGTTTGTTCGTTTGTTCGTTTGTTCGTTGGTTCGTTGGTTCGTTGGTTCGTTGGTTCGTTGGTTCGTTGGTTCGTTGGTTCGTTGGTTCGTTGGTTCGTTGGTTCGTTGGTTCGTTGGTTCGTTGGTTCGTTGGTTCGTTGGTTCGTTGGTTCGTTGGTTCGTTGGTTCGTTGGTTCGTTGCTTCGTTGGTTCGTTGGTTCGTTGGTTCGTTGGTTCGTTGGTTCGTTTGTTTCTTTGTTACTTTCTTTCTTTGTTAGTTTGTTCGTTTGTTCGTTTGTTCGCTTGTTCGTTGGTTCGATGGTTCGTTGGTTCGTTGGTTCGTTGGTTCGTTCGTTCGTTGGTTCGTTGGTTCGTTGCTTCGTTGGTTCGTTGGTTCATTGGTTCGTTGGTTCGTTGGTTCGTTGGTTCGTTGGTTCGTTGGTTCGTTGGTTCGTTGG
>NW_027488276.1:0-7913 GCF_050908995.1 Andrena cerasifolii | reverse complement strand
AAACGAACAAACGAACAAAGTGACAAAGAAACAAAAGAACCAACGAAACAACGAAACAACGAAACAACGAAACAACGAAACAACGAAACAACGAAACAACGAAACAACGAAACAACGAACCAACGAACCAACGAACCAACGAACCAACGAACCAACGAAACAACGAAACAACGAAACAACGAAACAACGAAACAACGAAACAACGAAACAACGAAACAACGAAACAACGAAACAACGAAACAACGAAACAACGAAACAACGAAACAACGAAACAACGAAACAACGAAACAACGAAACAACGAAACAACGAAACAACGAAACAACGAAGCAACGAAACAACGAAACAACGAACAACGAAACAACGAAACAACGAAACAACGAACCAACGAACCAACGAAACAACGAAACAACGAAACAACGAACCAACGAACCAACGAACCAACGAACCAACGAACCAACGAACCAACGAACCAACGAACCAACGAACCAACGAACCAACGAACCAACGAACCAACGAACCAACGAACCAACGAACCAACGAACCAACGAACCAACGAACCAACGAACCAACGAACCAACGAACCAACGAACCTTCGAACCAACGAACCAACGAACCAACGAACAAACGAACAAACGAACAAAGTGACAAAGAAAGAAAAGAACCAACGAAACAACGAAACAACGAAACAACGAAACAACGAAACAACGAAACAACGAAACAACGAAACAAAGAAACAACGAAACAACGAAACAACGAAACAACGAAACAACGAAACAACGAAACAACGAAACAACGAAACAACGAAACAACGAAACAACGAAACAACGAAACAACGAAACAACGAAACAACGAAGCAACGAAACAACGAAACAACGAAACAACGAAACAACGAAACAACGAAACAACGAAACAACGAAACAACGAAACAACGAAACAACGAAACAACGAACCAACGAACCAACGAACCAACGAACCAACGAACCAACGAACCAACGAACCAACGAACCAACGAACCAACGAACCAACGAACCAACGAACCAACGAACCAACGAACCAACGAACCAACGAACCAACGAACCAACGAACCAACGAACCAACGAACCAACGAACCAACGAACCAACGAACCAACGAACCAACGAACCAACGAACCAACGAACCAACGAACCTTCGAACCAACGAACCAACGAACCAACGAACAAACGAACAAACGAACAAAGTGACAAAGAAAGAAAAGAACCAACGAAACAACGAAACAACGAAACAACGAAACAACGAAACAACGAAACAACGAAACAACGAAACAACGAAACAACGAAACAACGAAACAACGAAACAACGAAACAACGAAACAACGAAACAACGAAACAACGAAACAACGAAACAACGAAACAACGAAACAACGAAACAACGAAACAACGAAACAACGAAACAACGAAACAACGAAACAACGAAACAACGAAACAACGAAACAACGAAGCAACGAAACAACGAAACAACGAAACAACGAAACAACGAAACAACGAAACAACGAAACAACGAAACATCGAAACAACGAAACAACGAAACAACGAAACAACGAAACAACGAAACAACGAAACAACGAAACAACGAAACAACGAAACAACGAAACAACGAAACAACGAAACAACGAACCAACGAACCAACGAACCAACGAACCAACGTACCAACGAACAAACGAACAAACGAACAAACGAACAAACGAACAAAGTGACAAAGAAACAAAAGAACCAACGAAACAACGAAACAACGAAACAACGAAACAACGAAACAACGAAACAACGAAACAACGAAACAACGAAACAACGAAACAAAGAAACAACGAAACAACGAAACAACGAAACAACGAAACAACGAAACAACGAAACAACGAAACAACGAAACAACGAAACAACGAAACAACGAAACAACGAAACAACGAAACAACGAAACAACGAAACAACGAAGCAACGAAACAACGAAACAACGAAACAACGAAACAACGAAACAACGAAACAACGAAACAACGAAACAACGAAACATCGAAACAACGAAACAACGAAACAACGAAACAACGAAACAACGAAACAACGAAACAACGAAACAACGAAACAACGAAACAACGAAACAACGAAACAACGAAACAACGAAACAACGAAACAACGAAACAACGTACCAACGAACAAACGAAAAAACGAACAAACGAACAAACGAACAAAGTGACAAAGAAACAAAAGAACCAACGAAACAACGAAACAACGAAACAACGAAACAACGAAACAACGAAACAACGAAACAACGAAACAACGAAACAACGAAACAACGAAACAACGAACCAACGAACCAACGAACCAACGAACCAACGAACCAACGAAACAACGAAACAACGAAACAACGAAACAACGAAACAACGAAACAACGAAACAACGAAACAACGAAACAACGAAACAACGAAACAACGAAACAACGAAACAACGAAACAACGAAACAACGAAACAACGAAACAACGAAACAACGAAACAACGAAACAACGAAACAACGAAACAACGAAACAACGAAACAACGAAACAACGAAACAACGAAACAACGAAACAACGAAACAACGAAACAACGAAACAACGAACCAACGAACCAACGAACCAACGAACCAACGTACCAACGAACAAACGAACCAACGAACCAACGAACCAACGAACCAACGTACCAACGAACAAACGAACAAAGTGACAAAGAAACAAAAGAACCAACGAACCAACGAACCAACGAACCAACGAACCAACGAACCAACGAACCAACGAACCAACGAACAAACGAACAAACGAACAAACGAACCAACGAACCAACGTACCAACGAACAAACGAACAAACGAACAAACGAACAAACGAACAAACGAACAAAGTGACAAAGAAACAAAAGAACCAACGAAACAACGAAACAACGAAACAACGAAACAACGAAACAACGAAACAACGAAACAACGAAACAACGAAACAACGAAACAACGAAACAACGAAACAACGAAACAACGAAACAACGAAACAACGAAACAACGAAACAACGAAACAACGAAACAACGAAACAACGAAACAACGAAACAACGAAACAACGAAACAACGAAACAACGAAACAACGAAACAACGAAACAACGAAACAACGAAACAACGAAACAACGAAACAACGAAACAACGAAACAACGAAACAACGAAACAACGAAACAACGAAACAACGAAACAACGAAACAACGAAACAACGAAACAACGAAACAACGAAACAACGAAACAACGAAACAACGAAACAACGAAACAACGAAACAACGAAACAACGAAACAACGAAACAACGAAACAACGAAACAACGAAACAACGAAACAACGAAACAACGAAACAACGAAACAACGAAACAACGAAACAACGAAACAACGAAACAACGAAACAACGAAACAACGAAACAACGAAACAACGAAACAACGAAACAACGAAACAACGAAACAACGAAACAACGAAACAACGAACCAACGAACCAACGAACCAACGAACCAACGTACCAACGAACAAACGAACAAAGTGACAAAGAAACAAAAGAACCAACGAAACAACGAAACAACGAAACAACGAAACAACGAAACAACGAAACAACGAAACAACGAAACAACGAAACAACGAAACAACGAAACAACGAAACAACGAAACAACGAAACAACGAAACAACGAAACAACGAAACAACGAAACAACGAAACAACGAAACAACGAAACAACGAACCAACGAACCAACGAACCAACGAACCAACGAACCAACGAACCAACGAACCAACGAACCAACGAACCAACGAACCAACGAACCAACGAACCAACGAACCAACGAACCAACGAACCAACGAACCAACGAACCAACGAACCAACGAACCAACGAACCAACGAACCAACGAACCAACGAACCAACGAACCAACGAACCAGCGAACCAACGAACCAACGAACCAACGAACCAACGAACCAACGAACCAACGAACCAACGAACCAACGAACCAACGAACCAACGAACCAACGAACCAACGAACCAACGAACCAACGAACCAACGAACCAACGAACCTTCGAACCAACGAACCAACGAACCAACGAACAAACGAACAAACGAACAAAGTGACAAAGAAAGAAAAGAACCAACGAAACAACGAAACAACGAAACAACGAAACAACGAAACAACGAAACAACGAAACAACGAAACAAAGAAACAACGAAACAACGAAACAACGAAACAACGAAACAACGAAACAACGAAACAACGAAACAACGAAACAACGAAACAACGAAACAACGAAACAACGAAACAACGAAACAACGAAACAACGAAGCAACGAAACAACGAAACAACGAAACAACGAAACAACGAAACAACGAAACAACGAAACAACGAAACAACGAAACAACGAAACAACGAAACAACGAACCAACGAACCAACGAACCAACGAACCAACGAACCAACGAACCAACGAACCAACGAACCAACGAACCAACGAACCAACGAACCAACGAACCAACGAACCAACGAACCAACGAACCAACGAACCAACGAACCAACGAACCAACGAACCAAAGAACCAACGAACCAACGAACCTTCGAACCAACGAACCAACGAACCAACGAACAAACGAACAAACGAACAAAGTGACAAAGAAAGAAAAGAACCAACGAAACAACGAAACAACGAAACAACGAAACAACGAAACAACGAAACAACGAAACAACGAAACAACGAAACAACGAAACAACGAAACAACGAAACAACGAAACAAAGAAACAACGAAACAACGAAACAACGAAACAACGAAACAACGAAACAACGAAACAACGAAACAACGAAACAACGAAACAACGAAACAACGAAACAACGAAACAACGAAACAACGAAACAACGAAACAACGAAACAACGAAGCAACGAAACAACGAAACAACGAAACAACGAAACAACGAAACAACGAAACAACGAAACAACGAAACAACGAAACATCGAAACAACGAAACAACGAAACAACGAAACAACGAAACAACGAAACAACGAAACAACGAAACAACGAAACAACGAAACAACGAAACAACGAAACAACGAAACAACGAAACAACGAAACAACGAACCAACGAACCAACGAACCAACGAACCAACGTACCAACGAACAAACGAACAAACGAACAAACGAACAAACGAACAAAGTGACAAAGAAACAAAAGAACCAACGAAACAACGAAACAACGAAACAACGAAACAACGAAACAACGAAACAACGAAACAACGAAACAACGAAACAACGAACCAACGAACCAACGAACCAACGAACCAACGAACCAACGAAACAACGAAACAACGAAACAACGAAACAACGAAACAACGAAACAACGAAACAACGAAACAACGAAACAACGAAACAACGAAACAACGAAACAACGAAACAACGAAACAACGAAACAACGAAACAACGAAACAACGAAACAACGAAACAACGAAACAACGAAACAACGAAACAACGAAACAACGAAACAACGAAACAACGAAACAACGAAACAACGAAACAACGAAACAACGAAACAACGAAACAACGAAACAACGAAACAACGAAACAACGAAACAACGAAACAACGAAACAACGAAACAACGAAACAACGAAACAACGAAACAACGAAACAACGAAACAACGAAACAACGAAACAACGAAACAACGAAACAACGAAACAACGAAACAACGAAACAACGAAACAACGAAACAACGAAACAACGAAACAACGAAACAACGAAACAACGAAACAACGAAACAACGAAACAACGAAACAACGAAACAACGAAACAACGAAACAACGAAACAACGAAACAACGAAACAACGAAACAACGAAACAACGAAACAACGAAACAACGAAACAACGAAACAACGAAACAACGAAACAACGAAACAACGAACCAACGAACCAACGAACCAACGAACCAACGAACCAACGAACCAACGAACCAACGAACCAACGAACCAACGAACCAACGAACCAACGAACCAACGAACCAACGAACAAACGAACAAAGTGACAAAGAAAGAAAAGAACCAACGAAACAACGAAACAACGAAACAACGAAACAACGAAACAACGAAACATCGAAACAACGAAAACAACCGAAACAACGAAACAACGAAACAACGAAACAACGAAACAACGAAACAACGAAACAACGAAACAACGAAACAACGAACAACGAAACAACGAAACAACGAAACAACGAAACAACGAAACAACGAAACAACGAACCAACGAACCAACGAACCAACGAACCAACGTACCAACGAACAAACGAACAAACGAACAACGAACAACGAACAAAGTGACAAAGAAACAAAAGAACCAACGAAACAACGAAACAACGAAACAACGAAACAACGAAACAACGAAACAACGAAACAACGAAACAACGAAACAACGAAACAACGAACCAACGAACCAACGAACCAACGAACCAACGAACCAACGAAACAACGAAACAACGAAACAACGAAACAACGAAACAACGAAACAACGAAACAACGAAACAACGAAACAACGAAACAACGAAACAACGAAACAACGAAACAACGAAACAACGAAACAACGAAACAACGAAACAACGAAACAACGAAACAACGAAACAACGAAACAACGAAACAACGAAACAACGAAACAACGAAACAACGAAACAACGAAACAACGAAACAACGAAACAACGAAACAACGAAACAACGAAACAACGAAACAACGAAACAACGAAACAACGAAACAACGAAACAACGAAACAACGAAACAACGAAACAACGAAACAACGAAACAACGAAACAACGAAACAACGAAACAACGAAACAACGAAACAACGAAACAACGAAACAACGAAACAACGAAACAACGAACCAACGAACCAACGAACCAACGAACCAACGTACCAACGAACAAACGAACAAAGTGACAAAGAAACAAAAGAACCAACGAACCAACGAACCAACGAACCAACGAACCAACGAACCAACGAACCAACGAACCAACGAACAAACGAACAAACGAACAAACGAACCAACGAACCAACGTACCAACGAACAAACGAACAAACGAACAAACGAACAAACGAACAAACGAACAAAGTGACAAAGAAACAAAAGAACCAACGAAACAACGAAACAACGAAACAACGAAACAACGAAACAACGAAACAACGAAACAACGAAACAACGAAACAACGAAACAACGAAACAACGAAACAACGAAACAACGAAACAACGAAACAACGAAACAACGAAACAACGAAACAACGAAACAACGAAACAACGAAACAACAACGAAACAACGAAACAACGAAACAACGAAACAACGAAACAACGAAACAACGAAACAACGAAACAACGAAACAACGAAACAACGAAACAACGAAACAACGAAACAACGAAACAACGAAACAACGAAACAACGAAACAACGAAACAACGAACCAACGAACCAACGAACCAACGAACAAACGAACAAACGAACAAACGAACAAACGAACAAACGAACAAAGTGACAAAGAAACAAAAGAACCAACGAAACAACGAAACAACGAAACAACGAAACAACGAAACAACGAAACAACGAAACAACGAAACAACGAAACAACGAAACAACGAAACAACGAAACAACGAAACAACGAAACAACGAAACAACGAAACAACGAAACAACGAAACAACGAAACAACGAAACAACGAAACAACGAAACAACGAAACAACGAAACAACGAAACAACGAAACAACGAAACAACGAAACAACGAAACAACGAAACAACGAAACAACGAAACAACGAAACAACGAAACAACGAAACAACGAAACAACGAAACAACGAAACAACGAAACAACGAAACAACGAAACAACGAAA